>NC_069502.1:96605009-96815009 GCF_027579735.1 Bombina bombina | reverse complement strand
TGTTGACTATTTTGAATGAAACGCTTGATTGTTCGATGATCACGCTTCAGAAGCTTTGCAATTTTAAGAGTGCTGCATCCCTCTGCAAGATATCTCACTATTTTTGACTTTTCTGAGCCTGTCAAGTCCTTCTTTTGACCCATTTTCCCAAAGGAAAGAAAGTTGCCTAATAATTATGCACACCTGATATAGGGTGTTGATGTCATTAGACCACACCCCTTCTCATTACAGAGATGCACATCACCTAATATGCTTAATTGGTAGTAGGCTTTCGAGCCTATACAGCTTGGAGTAAGACAACATGCATAAAGAGGAGGATGTGGTCAAAATACTAATTTGCCTAATAATTCTGCACTCCCTGTATAATGTGTGAATATGTATATGTGTGTATATATATATATATATATATATATATATGTATATATTGTGTGTGTATATATATATATATATATATATATATATATATATGTATGTATGTATGTATGTATGTATGTGTGTGTGTGTGTACATATATTATAGATATGTATATATAAATATACACAGTGTGTATATATATATATATATTATATACACAGTATATATATAATCCAGCAAAATATTTTCACACCCCAGGTCTCAGGGTTATAATTCCCATATAATATTTACTGTCACCCAGATTTATTTCATTATGCTGAGTGGATTGGTTTACCAACTTTGAATTAGATTTTGTGTGCATGTGTGTTCAAAAACATATGTATTGTATGTATGTGTGTGTATATGTGTATATATATATATATATATATTGTGTATATATTGTGTATATTTATATATACATATCTATAATATACTGTGTGTGTGTATACATATATAATATACTGTGTGTGTGTATATATACACAATGTGTGAGTTCCTTTTAGGTGAATAGCCTAGAATATGATATTCAGTTTCTACTCTAAATATGACAGGTGTTTATAGGAAGACATGAGGCCTTACTTTTTTTTTTGACAGTTTATATTTTAAAGCAGGAATATTTTATGTTAGGATATTTTTATAAATGTGCTAAAAGTAAAACCGGTGTAAAAAGACAATTTTTTTTTTTAAATGTAGAAATATTTAATTTATGTATTATTTCATAATAAAAGTATTTGTTTTATTGCTGATGGAAGTGAGTGCATAGGAACTGGCTCTTTGTATGTATGTATGTAACTAGAAATAAAATGCAAGCATGGCTCTTAAAAGCAAGCATGAGCACCCTGGTAATTTTATACATTTACAAAGCCAAATATATTAAAATATCATAACGAAGCATAGCCAATACACTTGACAAGTTTTAGCCCCAGACTGCTCCTACTGATATTTGGAGTATATGCAGTTGCAAAAGCTTCAGCACCCTACTTACTTGTCGGGCCTATATTAACACATATGAAGTTAGGTCAAAACTCTCCATCTCGTCTTTTATGCTAACCCTGTTGCATATCTGCATGTTTACAAATAGAAGACCGCAATTGCATGCAGAGATTTTTTTATTTTTTTTCTTTTTATCAAAGAAAGATTGCCAACATATTAAAAAACATTACCCACCGGGGGGGGCGGGGGGGAGGAGAGAAGGGAAAAAAGGAACGAAGAGAGAGGAAAAAAAAAAAAAAAAAAAAAACCTGATATTACAAAAACTTTGTTATAAGCTTACCCAATTTGAAGGTAATGTGCCCTTTACAATTAATTCTAGGAAAGGTATAGAGTCTTGAAATGTAGATAGTATCTGGTATTGCACTGTGGTAGGTGATATGTATATATACTTTTTCCATTTCTTAAAAAATGTAATCACCTGGTTTTCTGCCCCTTTATCTAATCCTATGGTTTCTATCATGATCTGACCTCTCATATGATTCAAGAATTCCGTTAAGGACGGAGCATTTTTATGCTTCCACTTTTTACATATTTCATTTCTTGCGATTAGGATTGCCGTGTTTATAAATAATCTATCTCCAATATTATGTATTGGATTTAGAAAAAAGACATGTTTTGCCACTATTTCTGTCCTGTCATTTACATTTCTATTTATCCAGTATTGGATTTTACTCCAAAATTGTGTGATCTTTGGACAGTTCCAGAAATAGTGCAGTAAATCCGCATTTGGTCTATGGCATTTAGGGCAAATCTGCTGGAGTTGAGACCACTTAGCAATTCTGGATGGGGTTAGATAAAAATTGTTAACTACTTTATATTGAGACTCCCTTAGGTTAATTCTATCTGTGGCTTCTAGAGTTTTCTTTATACTATCTGTTATGTCTTTTTCCTGGAGTTGTGGAAAATACTTTAGAAATTTTTGTTTACTCAGTTTGATGTGACTTTCTCCCTCCTGAACCATAATGTATTGGTACCAAATTGATATAGATCTATTGCCTGCTTTATATAGTCTGATACCTGACTCTATATTCCTCTGAGTCCAATTCACGCCATACCTTTTTTCATATTCGTTTAAAAAATGGCGAGTCTGTAGGTAAGCATAAAAGTGTTTAGCTGGCAGATCATAATCCTCCGTCAGCTCTACGAATGGTCTAATTGAGCCTGTCAAAGATTCTTTCAATTGTGATGCATAAATCAACCCTTTATTTTCCCAGACCTTAAATATTTCGTTACTGTATCCTGGTAAAAAGGCTGGATTGCCGCAAAGCGGAAGATGATTAGATATCTGGAATTCTACGCCCAATATTTTGCAATATTTCTGCCATGCCAGCACAATATTTGCGATAGTACTTAATCTACTGACGTTACTTGGTAGTTGTTTATATGGATAATGCATGATTGCCTGTAAATTGAATGGTTTGATTAATTCCGTCTCCTGGTCATAATATGTAAGGTAGTCTATTTTACTGAGCCAGTCTATCCCGAATTTAACCAATGAGACTATATTGTAATATTTTATATTGGGACATGCGAAACCCCCAAACAGTTTCATCTGTGCCATCTTGCTTGAAGCAATACGTGGCAACTTTTTCCCCCAGATGAAAAATGCACAAGCCTTATTATATCTATCAATATCAATTTTTTTTAATAGTAGTGGTAGATTTTGTAGTACAAACAAAAATTTTGGAAAGATAATAGACTTTATTACATTTACTTCGGGCTGAGAGAGATAGGTAGTATAGATTCCATTTTGCTAGATCATAATGTAGGTTTTGAAATAGCTCTTTAAAATTGAGCTGATACCAGTATGTTGGATTCTTGCTGATCTTAATACCTAGATAGTTAATACATTGGACTACTTTGAAATTGCCTGCATAGCTGTTTTTATCTTGTATAATCCACAAGATTTCTGACTTACTAATATTGATTTTGTACCCAGAAAATGAACTGAATAATTTTATTATTTCCATAAAATGGGGTATGCTCTGTCTCGAATCCTGTAGGAATATTAGCAGATCATCGGCATATAGTGATATTGATACTTTCTGTTTCCCTATTACCACCGGTGGGAGATGTTTTCTAAGATATATTGCTAATGATTCTAGTGCAATATCAAAGATTAGGGGTGAAAGAGGGCAGCCCTGTCGGGTCCCTCTTCCCAGAATAATATATTGTGATAGCTCACCGTTGATAAGCAATTGAGATCTGAGTTTATTGTATACTACCCCAATCAGATCAACCAGGGCACCCGAAAAACCAAACTTCCTCAATGAATTTATTAGGTGATCCCAGATAATTGAGTCAAAAGCCTTTTCGGCGTCGACAGTGACTAGTGCTATATCTTTCCCTTGGTATTTTTTCCCGGGGTCCTGGCTGATCTGATAGAGGTGGTCCAGAGTAGTAAGTACTCTACGCATATTTCGTACTGAATTCCTTCCTGGGATGAAACCTGCCTGATCGGGATGTATGATGTCGCTAATTGATTTTTTCAATCTATCTGCCACAATAGCCATTAATATTTTATAGTCATGATTCAGGAGGGAGATCGGACGATATGAAGCGACATTGGTTGGATCCTTTGCTTTTTTATGAATTAGAGTGATTACTGAGTCAGAAAAGTATCTTGAGTTCATATCTTTCTGTAGATAGTACTGATTAAATAATCTGGATAAGATGGGGGATATCTCTGCTGCTGTTATTTTGTAAAATTCTGCAGATAGACCGTCTGGCCCGGGAGCCTTGCCAGACTTAGCTCTTTTAATAACAGTTAATATTTCCATTTCAGATATGGGGGCATTGATAGTTTGTAATGCTTCTTGTGAAATCTGTGGTATGTCCAACCCCCTCCAGAATTGTTCTTTCTGAGTCTCATTTACCTCCTCCTTTGCGTAAAGTCTACTATAATAGTCATAAAATATATTTCTAATTTCATCTGGATTAGTATGGATTTTCTCGTCTGTTCTAATGATAGGGATTTGATTCGATTTCTTCCTGAACTTCACCAATCTAGCTAGATGTTTAGCAGATATACCCTGAAAATATTGGAATTTAGCTCTATTTTTTAGTTCTTCCTGTGCTCCGGTCTTTTTTAGAAAACATTCCCTTTCCATTCTTGCTTCTTTGTATTTATCCCACGTGTCTTTATTGGGTTCTCTAAGGTATTTGGTATAGCAATTTCTAAGTTGATTAGTCAGTTGGTTTTCTCTATCTTTAATTTTCTTATTCCTCTTAATCATGTATGCTTTTACCTCTCCACGTATAACAGCTTTACCCGCTTCCCACAACACTTCTATTTTATTTTCATACTCTCGATTTTGCGCGTAATACTCCCTCCATTTTTGCTTTAGCCAGTTTTCAAATTGTGCATTGTTGATCATATACTGAGGAAAGCGGAAAGTGCTGACTGATTTTTTTGGGGCAGCGCTTAGCATGATCTTTATATCTATAATGGCATGGTCCGAAATAATTATTTCCGAAATCTGTGATTCCATCTTATATTTCATGATCTGATCATCTACTAGAAACATGTCTATTCGGGAAAATTTTTTATGGGCACCCGATTCACACGTGAACTCACGAGTATCCGGGTGATGAATTCGCCAAACATCCCAGAGTTTTAAAATGCCAGTGAAGCACTGTAGCTGTTTAGCTTCCCTATAGTTAGCCGCCCTCCGCCGTATTTTATATCGGTCTAAGACCGGACACAGTGTGTTATTAAAGTCTCCTGCAACGATCAAATTCTGACCTATATATGGGGATAACAACTTCTTTAATTTATCCCAAAATTTGGGGTCCCAGATATTTGGTGCATATATATTACATATCGTCCAGATCTTATCATATACTTTTAACTGTAGCAGTATATATCTCCCTCCTGGGTCTAATTCCTGTTTAATTGTCGTATATGGTAATCCCCTCCCCAACATTATCGCTACTCCTCTTTTCCGTTTTTCACATGGCGTCGCGATTATCTCAGCAATCCAGTTTGCTTTCAACTTTACTATCTCTGCTTTTTTAAGGTGTAACTCTTGCAGGAGTACAATATCTAGCTTATGTTTCCTAGCTTCTTTAAGCACATTTTTCCGCTTGATCGGAGAAGTTATCCCTCCCACATTCCATGAAATTAACTTTAATGAGTTATTCATTTACTTCCTTATTTATTGGTTTTTACATTTTTTTTAAATAGAGAGAAAAAAAAAAAAAAAATATCCCTCTCCCCCCTACTCCCCCCCTTGATATCCTCTAACAAAACCTCCATTGCACTTACTTTTCCTATACACGGTTAAATGGTCTAACACAGTTACCTTATATTTCAATATTATTTTCTCTGCAGAACTCTTTTGCCTCTTCTATTGTGTTTAGTGCAATAATACCCTCTATACCCACTACTGTGATTTTTGCCGGATATTTCATGGTTGCTTTTAATTAGGCCTGTACAGAATGGAGCCATCGCCCGCCTCTTTGTTGACGTTTCTATTGAAAAGTCTTGGAATAAGAGGATCTGTTTAGTGTTTATGGTGAGTGTTTGGGTTTTTCTATAGTTTTGCATAATTTTCACTTTATCTTGGAAATTTAGGTATTTTATCACGACCATTCTTGGTCGAGTACTACCATCTTTTAACTGTCTTACTGTGCCAACTCTATGTGCCCTCTCTACCTGAAAACTTCCATCAACTACTTGTAATCCCAGCAATTTTGGTAATGTGTATGCTCTAAATTGTATTAGATCCTCGAATTCTTTTGACTCTGGGAGGCCAATTACGCGAACATTGCTACGCCTAGATCTATCCTCCATATCCTCAATTTTGGTTTTTAGTATTTTGATCTCCTCTGTATGTGTATCTAGGACTCCCTCTTGTTTAAAATGTCTGTCTTCTACGTTCGAAATTCTAGATTCTACTTCCGTGAGTCTATTGGAAAACTGCTTTATCTCATTTGACAGCACTGAAATTTCTGTTTTTATCATTTCAAACTGTGGTAATATCAACTCTGCCAGCTGATTCGTGGTTAACTGTTTTTCCAAGTTTGATTCGGGACTTCTAATAGATACCTCTTGTATGTTTTCTTGTGAGGATTTTTTTTTTTTATCTCTCTTTACAGGCATGGCTGGAGATTTATTTTTAGCATTTGTAATATATTTCTCCATTTATTCTAGTGTTGGGGATCAGATTCTATCTTCTTTTTGGCTTTGAGATATAAAAAAGGCCAGTAAGCCAATTTAAAAGGCAATCTCTCAGTTATACTTAGACTTCAAGCATAAAAACACTGTAGATGTATATTGCTTATATGATAGAATTGACTGTGCATACACTTCCTAGCGTAGTACCCTAAATTGATATGGTCTAGCTGGTGGTTTTTAAACTCAGCTCATCTTTTATTTACTATTATCTACTTTAAATTATCGTGCTTAATTTATATTAACCAGAGGGAAACCTTTGTACTAGAATTTCAGATATTAGTTAGCATACCTATACTGCCCCTTATAATCTTGCAAACCTTCACCCAGAGAATGTACTCCCAAGGAATACCAGATATCTTATTCACTTGGAGGTCCAAAATAAACTTTACCAATATGTTCGGCAATCTGTACAAATTTGACAGTTAAATTCTCCTGTGCAGAATTAGGACAATGGTATACATATACAAACAAATCAGAGGATCTTTTTCAAAATTCACACCATTTGACAGTACCTGGCTGTATCCTCTTAAAATTTCCATTAAATCATTTAAACCTTGTTTCTCCTAAGCTTTTATATGTAACATAGAGATTTAACTTCAGTACTTTAACTTGACAAAATTTGTGGATACTATACCACTAAACCTAGCTTCTGTAGCTTAAACACAGAGAAATTGCACATAACAGGTAGTTATACTTTACATCACAGTATTTAGTATCTGTTATCACCAAGTTATATGTTGTACTATAGGTTACCCCTAAATTTCCCAAAAAATAGGAGTGCAGTTATGTATCTAGATGTTGATTTTTAGACCAAAGAAAGTCTTATACACATATGGGGATGCCAGATATAATAAGAGCTTGGCTTGTCAGAATACTAATGTGGCCTTGGAACTCCAGCTGTCATGTTCTACCAGTTTTGCAGCTGGGCTTTTCTTGGTTTCTTTCCCCTTTATGTTTCTTTAAATGTCCACAGTGTAATCTTTTCAGTAGGACAGGTATTATAATAAACACCATAAAAGAGTCCCACTATGAGTTTGGTCTCAGCATAGACATTCTGCCTTCCAGCAAATTATATATAACTACCTTGCCCCCAGGGATTAATTCAGCTTTACAGCATACCAGTTATTCAGTCTGGCCCCCGGACAAGTCTACTTTATGCGGCTCCCGTTACTCTGGGGCTAACATAGGCAGTTAGAAGTCACACATGAAAATGCCCGTCTACAATCAATTTTCCTTATTTATATTTGTTTTGGCTCTCGTAAAATTGCAAGACAAACTTAAGGGTCATACACCTCTTTCATCTGCAGATATTATTTAGCAGCACCTCTTTGGTCAGGTAACCGCTGTACTCACCCCCCTTCCTCTTCACGGCTATTTCGATACACAGCTCTGGTAGCCTCCTCCTTCTCTGGGGCTTTCGACGCTCTCGCAGCCTTCCGACTCGATGCAGTGAGGCCTCAGCATGCGGCTGTCGCTGGAGCGTGACGTCAAAGCGGATCACCGGCTTGTCGGAAGGGGGGGAGGCTGACTCCGGCAGGGCGGATTAAATTCTACCGACCAAGTTCCTTCTATCTGGGTTATATGGCGCTCTCTGTCATCTGCCTTCTCCACCAGCGGGACGTTCAGCGTTAGGCAATACCCTCCACGACCACTCTTCTCTCCCGGACCTGAGAGACCTCAGGTGCCCACCTTTCTGAGCCGTGTCTCTCACAGGTAAGCTCAGGGTTCTCTTTTTAGCTCCGACTCGGTCCGCCGTGGTCCAGGGTTTTAGCTTGTCATTTTGGCTGGTTCTGTCTGCATTCACCGTATTTGCATTGGAGGTAGTGGGTGCAAACTTAGGCTGGTCCCATTCAGCCCTTATTAATTTAGGTTCTGAGAGTGTCCTTATGCCACCTTTTTTCTTCCTCCGGCCGGGTAAGGCAGATGTCTGTGTTCCCCAGCAATAAGGCTATGTGGCTTGGGAGGTATGAGTTGTTAATGCTCCACACACAGGTGAACTAGAGCGTGCCTCACCTCCAGCAGCACCTCTGACACGCTCCTCCCACAGGACTCCCTCCTGCATGCAGAGATTTAGCGTTTATCATTTACCCCCTTTGCATGTAAGGCTTTGGCTTAGAAAGGTTTAGCTTTGAAGAGGCAGTAGGGTGCTTGAAAAGGATTTTGCACAGATAAAAATAGCCTTACATGCAAAGGTGGAAATAACAAACGGAAAATATCTGCATGAAATTGAGTTCTAATTATTTTTACATACAGATATGCAACAGGGTTAACCTTAAAAAGAGAATAGTGTTTTTGTAGGTACGATAAGTAAAATTTCTCGTATTTCAAGATTCAATTTGCCTGCAGAGTATCAGTGAAAGACTTTATGAAAAATAAATGTTAAAAAAAGAAGTAGCAGGGTTAGCCTATAAATTAAAAATAAATTGCTAATTATAAAAGCAAGTAGGGTGCTTTCTAAGGTATAAAAAAATATAAATTCCATTATTTAAATACCCATATTGCCTGCCGAGTATCAATGGAAGACTATATAAAATATACATTTATAAATAGATATGCAGCATGGGTAGCCTATAATTAAAACTAGGGATGATAATTATAAAATAAGTAATTTGAAGTGCAAAATTACACAGACTTACTATAAAATGGGAACATTATAAATTTAAAAAAAAAATAGAAATTATTTTTTTATAGTGAAAATGTTCATGCAAGGGGAGCTGCTCCCTTTCATGCTGTGCTTGCTTGTAATTTATAAAGACAATAGTGCACGTCTGAGGAGGGAGTCACGTGCACATGCAAGGGGGGCTCACGTGCACACTCACATGCACACAATAGTGGAAAAAAAATGCAAATAGGCTAATCTTGGATTGGAAGATAAAATTTGTCACTCACAGTGAGCCCATCCTCCTCTAGGCGTGGGAGGTGGACAAGCCTCAGAACAATTGGTAAAACAGACAGGAGAAAAGTAAGTTTTATAATAATTTTACTATCACACGGCTAGATTTAGAGTTTGGCGTTAGCCGTCAAAACCAGCGTTAGAGGCTCCTAACGCTGGTTTTGGGCTACCGCTGGTATTTGGAGTCAGTCATTAAAGGGTCTAACGCTCACTTTGCAGCCGCGACTTTTCCATACCGCAGATCCCCTTACAACAATTGCGTATCCTATCTTTTCAATGGGATCTTTCTAACGCCGGTATTTAGAGTCGTGGCTGAAGTGAGCGTTAGAAATCTAACGACAAAACTCCAGCCGCAAAAAAAAGTCAGTAGTTAAGAGCTTTCTGGGCTAACGCCGGTTTATAAAGCTCTTAACTACTGTGCTCTAAAGTACACTAACACCCATAAACTACCTATGTACCCCTAAACCGAGGCCCCCCCACATCGCCGCCACTCTATTAAAAATTTTTAACCCCTAATCTGCCGACCGCACATGGCCGCAACCTACGTTATCCCTATGTACCCCTAATCTGCTGCCCCTAATACCGCCGACACCTACATAATATTTATTAACCCCTAATATGCCGCCCCCAACGTCGCCTCCACCTACCTACAATAATTAACCCCTAATCTGCCGACCGGACCACACCGCTACTATAATAAATGTATTAACCCCTAAAGCTAAGTCTAACCCTAACACTAACACCCCCCTAACTTAAATATAATTTAAATCTAACGAAATAAATTAACTCTTATTAAATAAATTATTCCTATTTAAAGCTAAATACTTACCTGTAAAATAAACCCTAATATAGCTACAATATAATGAATAATTACATTGTAGCTATTTTAGGAATAATATTTATTTTACAGGCAACTTTGTATTTATTTTAACCAGGTACAATAGCTATTAAATAGTTAATAACTATTTAATAGCTAAAATAGTTAAAATAATGACAAAATTACCTGTAAAATAAATCCTAACCTAAGTTACAATTAAACATAACACTACACTATCAATAAATTAATTAAATACAATACCTACAAATAACTACAATTAAATAAACTAAATAAAGTACAAAAAATAAAAAAGAACTAAGTTACAAAAAATAAAAAAATATTTACAAACATTAGAAAAATATTACAACAATTTTAAACTAATTACACCTACTCTAAGCCCCCTAATAAAATAACAAAGACCCCCAAAATAAAAAAATGCCCTACCCTATTCTAAATTAAAAAAAGTTCAAAGCTCTTTTACCTTACCAGCCCTGAAAAGGGCCATTTGCGGGGTGTGCCCCAAATAATTCAGCTCTTTTGCCTGTAAAAAAAAAACATACAATACCCCCCCCAACATTACAACCCACCACCCACATACCCCTAATCTAACCCAAACCCCCCTTAAATAAACCTAACACTAAGCCCCTGAAGATCTTCCTACCTTATCTTCACCATGCCAGGTTCACCGATCCGTCCTCCAAAGTCTTCATCCAAGCCTCCGAAGTCTTCATCCAAGCCCAAGCGGGGGCTGGCGATCCATAATCCGGCTGAAGTCTTCTATCAAGCGGCGGCTGAAGAGGTCCAGAAGAGGCTCCAAAGTCTTCATCCTATCCGGGAAGAAGAGGAGATCCGGACCGGCAACCATCTTGATCCAAGCGGCATCTTCTATCTTCATCCGATGACGAACGGCTCCATCTTGAAGACCTCCAGCGCGGATCCATCCTCTTCTTCTGACGTCCAACTGAAGAATGAAGGTTCCTTTAAGGGACGTCATCCAAGATGGCGTCCCTCGAATTCCGATTGGCTGATAGGATTCTATCAGCCAATCGGAATTAAGGTAGGAAAATTCTGATTGGCTGATGGAATCAGCCAATCAGATTCAAGTTCAATCCGATTGGCTGATTGGATCAGCCAATCAGATTGAGCTCGCATTCTATTGGCTGATCGGAACAGCCAATAGAATGCAAGCTCAATCTGATTGGCTGATCCAATCAGCCAATCGGATTGAACTTGAATCTGATTGGCTGATTCTATCAGCCAATCAGAATTTTCCTACCTTAATTCCGATTGGCTGATAGAATCCTATCAGCCAATCAGAATTCGAGGGACGCCATCTTGGATGACGTCCCTTAAAGGAACCTTCATTCTTCAGTTGGACGTCAGAAGAAGAGGATGGATCCGCGCTGGAGGTCTTCAAGATGGAGCCGTTCGCCATTGGATTAAGATAGAAGATGCCGCTTGGATCAAGATGGTTGCCGGTCCGGATCTCCTCTTCTTCCCGGATAGGATGAAGACTTTGGAGCCTCTTCTGGACCTCTTCAGCCGCCGCTTGATAGAAGACTTCAGCCGGATTATGGATCGCCAGCCCCCGCTTGGGCTTGGATGAAGACTTCGGAGGCTTGGATGAAGACTTTGGAGGACGGATCGGTGAACCTGGCATGGTGAAGATAAGGTAGGAAGATCTTCAGGGGCTTAGTGTTAGGTTTATTTAAGGGGGGTTTGGGTTAGATTAGGGGTATATGGGTGGTGGGTTGTAATGTTGGGGGGGTATTGTATGTTTTTTTTTACAGGCAAAAGAGCTGAATTATTTGGGGCATGCCCCGCAAATGGCCCTTTTCAGGGCTGGTAAGGTAAAAGAGCTTTGAACTTTTTTAATTTAAAATAGGGTAGGGCATTTTTTTATTTTGGGGGTCTTTGTTATTTTATTAGGGGGCTTAGAGGTAGGTGTAATTAGTTTAAAATTGTTGTAATATTTTTCTAATGTTTGTAAATATTTTTTTATTTTTTGTAACTTAGTTCTTTATTATTTTTTGTACTTTAGTTAGTTTATTTAATTGTAGTTATTTGTAGCTATTGTATTTAATTAATTTATTTATAGAGTGTTAGGTTTAATTGTAACTTAGGTTAGGATTTATTTTACAGGTAATTTTGTAATTATTTTAACTATTTTAGCTTTTTAAATAGTTATTAACTATTTAATAGCTATTGTACCTGGATAAAATAAATACAAAGTTGCCTGTAAAATAAATATTAATCCTAAAATAGCTACAATATAATTATAATTTATATTGTAGCTATATTAGGATTTATTTTACAGGTAAGTATTTAGCTTTAAATAGGAATAATTTATTTAATAAGAGTTAATTTATTTCGTTAGATTTAAATTATATTTAACTTAGGGGGGTGTTAGTGTTAGGGTTAGACTTAGCTTTAGGGGTTAATACATTTATTAGAGTAGCAGTGCGGTCCGGTCGGCAGATTAGGGGTTAATTATTGTAGGTAGGTGGAGGCTACGTTGGGGGCGGCAGATTAGGGGTTAATAAATATAATATAGGGGTCGGCGGTGTTAGGGGCAGCAGATTAGGTTTTCATAGGGATAACATAGGTTGCGGCGGTGTACGGAGCGGCAGATTAGGGGTTAATAATAATATGCAGGGGTCTGCGATAGCGGGGGTGGCAGATTAGGGGTTAATAAATATAATATAGGGGTCGGCGGTGTTAGGGGCAGCAGATTAGGGGTATATAGGGATAACATAGGTTGCGGCGGTATACGGAGCGGCAGATTAGGGGTTAATAATAATATGCAGGGGTCAGCGGGAGCGGCAGATTAGGGGTTAATAAGTGTAAGGTTAGGGGTGTTTAGACTCGGGGTACATGTTAGGGTGTTAGGTGCAGACTTAGGTAGTGTTTCCCCATAGGAAACAATGGGGCTGCGTTAGGAGCTGAACGCTGCTTTTTTGCAGGTGTTAGGTTTTTTTTCAGCTCAAACAGCCCCATTGTTTCCTATGGGGGAATCGTGCACGAGCATGTTTTTGAAGCTGGCCGCGTCCGTAAGCACCGCTGGTATCGAGAGTTGCAGTGGCGTTAAATATGCTATACGCTCCCTTTTTTGGAGCCTAACGCAAGCCCTTCGGTGAACTCTAAATACCAGCGGTATTTAAAAGGTGCGGCCAGAAAAAAGCATGCGTAGCTAACGCGCCCCTTTGGCCGCAGAACTCTAAATCTAGGCCTAAGTTTTTATTTTGAATGCTCATATACATTATAAACTTAATCCTCTATGTGACTGTATATTTATTTTGGTTTTGGTTTTGTTTTTTGTGCTGTGTTGACTGGTCATTTAAGGGAACTGGAACATCAGCGCACAACTGACACGCTAGGTTTGAGCAATAGAATCATATAAATTAGGCTCCATATAGGCCAGATAGAGTTTAAAAAGACCCAAGCCAATCTCCTCAAACTTAACCCTTTGAGTGCTAATGATGGCTCAGAGCTGTCACTAGCACTCTCCCACATTGAGGGAGATCTGGGGGCACCCATCCGCTCCTACCCCGGCGATCATGCCTGTAGAGTGACAGGCATTGCCGGGGCTTCCCGTTTTGCGTGGTGACGTCACGCACAATAATGTGATGACGTCACAGCGCAACTTTATTTATACTTAACAATGTTAAGTATAGGAGCAGGGGGCATGCTGCTTAGAAGCCTGTATCTCAAGCATCTAAGCAGCTACAGACCCCCAAGACCCACCATTGGAAAGGTAATCGCCTAACCTTTCCAACAGTGTAAGTCTTGGGGTCTGGAAAAAAAAAAGTTAAAAAAAAAATGTTCAAAAAATACAAAAATAAAAAAAACATTAAAAAAATCTTAGCACCCAGGTGGGAAAGTGCTTAGCACTCAAAGGGTTAAACAAACTATGTATGCCAAGGGCAATAAAGCCGATTCTGTCCTAGCCAATAGAGGCGCCCCCCAAATCCATGCTATTAAAAAAGGTGATAACACCTTCAGACTTCCATCCCAAATAGGCCAGCAATTTAGTGATTACTATTCGTCACTTTATAATATTCAAGATAATGAGTCTACTACTCCTGCCTCTTCTGAAGCGATAAGCTCCTTTCTGACCTCTCTGAAACTTCCCTCCCTTAATACAGACCAAAAAGTATCCCTTGATAATCCCTTCTTGCTCCAAGAAATAAAACGTGTCATCAAATACTTAAAGCCCCTTAAAGCTCCCGGGCCTGATGGGTATACGGCAATCTTTTATAAAACTTACATCCAGGAACTATCACCGCTGCTGCTCAGTTTCTTTAACCTAGCAAACACGGAATGCATATTTTGTAAATAGTTCCTCGAGGCGACCATAATAACGATCCCTAAACCAGATAAAGACCCTGCGCTTTGCACAAATTACAGACCAATCTCTTTGATAAACTCGGATATAGAGATTTACTCAAAATTGCTCGCAAACAGAATTTCTAACTTATTGCCAGACCTCATCGATCCCGACCAGGTGGGTTTCATCCCAAGTAGGGAAGGTCTGGATAATACTAGGAGATTATTAAATATCCTTACGGAATCTTACAAACTAAATAGGCCCATAGCGGTAATTTCCCTCGACGCTGAGAAGGCGTTCAACCGGGTTCCCTGGGTGTATTTATGGAAGGTCTTAAATACCTTTCAATTCCCGGCACGTACGATCCTGGCCATCAAAGCACTTTACTCTCATCCTATAGCCATTACTAATGGGACGCGTCAGGGGTGCCCCCCTTCTCTGCTACAATTTACACTTACAATAGAGCCTTTAGCAGCTCAAATAAGAAAAGACCACACAATGGAGGGAGTTACTATTCATGCACTCTTTGTCGATGAAACCACTGTCTTTTCCTCCAAACCCTTACAAACTATACCCAGACCATTAGAGACTTTAGAAAGGTTTGGCAGTCTTTCCCACTTTAAACTCAATCAACATAAAACAGAGGTATACATAAGGGGTTTTCCTGAGAAAGTGGCCAAATATATACAAGCTTAATATAAGTTTGTTATTAGGACCTAACGCATGATGTACCTACAGTAATTAAAGCCAATTATCATCCCCTTCTATCTGAGCTTAGATCCCTAAAACATAAATGGAATTACAAATCAATATCATGGCTGGGGAGAGTGGCAGCCCTTAAAATGAGCTTTCTTTCTAAGTTGACTTAACTATTCAGGTGTCTCCCAATCCGTGTCCCCAAACACACCTTGCTTCAATTCCAAAGCGAATTCACCAGATTTATATGGAAGGGCAAGCCCCCTAGAATAGCAAACAAAATACTCCAATATTCCAAAGAACATGGAGGAGCGGCCTCTCCATCCATAACCCGATATTTCGAGGCAGCGATGCTAGCGCATATCTCACAATGGGGCATCAATGACTCCAACAGTAAGTGGAGGTCACTTGAACAAGCCTCGCTGCCTCACCAAGTTTGGCTTAAAGAACTTATATGGACCCCCCACACTGTAGACGGACTCTAGCAATTGATAATATTATCATAAAAGAATGCTTAGCCATATGGGAACAGCTTAGGCACTATAAACACATTGCGCCCCACCCTTCCCCCTCACCTCTATATCTGGCCTTCTGACCGGACTACCTGACTCACACACAGCCACATGGGCAAATCTGGGTATCGTGAGAGTTGCTGACATGTGGTCGTCCTCCCAAGCAGACTCATTTACCTCACTTGATCAGCTTAGAGCCATAGCCATGATCCCACCTTACCTAATTTTTGAACACACCAGAGTAACCCGTTTTTTGTCTAGTTGGGGGTTTCGACCCTCTTCAAATCGTCAACTCACTATATCGGAAACTAGGTGGATGGCGCAACACCAGATGATAAAGCCCCACACATTTTAATGGTGCAATATCACTGACAATCAGGTGATAAGATAGAGGACTAAGATCTTATACTCACAAATCGAGCAGCACTAATAGAAGTGCTGTAAAAGCCTCCTGAACCTCAAGAACCATTCAGAGAGCTCCCTCAGTCTTGTCATGACTGGTCGCGTCACTCCCAGGAGGATAACGATCATCAGGTCCCGGTGTCATCTCCGGTTACTCCGTATTTGTCTGGATACGGTTCGACTATGGAGGATTTCAGTGGGTATGAACACAACTGTGTGACAGTTATATTGATGCCTCATCTGATACCAAAAGTGTGTTTTTTATCTGTGTTAGCAGAAAATGAATCAGCTATAGCAGTTCTTTTTAGCTGGGGAAATGATGGCGTCTTGGGGCATCAAAACCATAATGTTAACATTTATTTAGCATGTAGTAAAAGCACCCTTGGAAAGCCTCTTAAGAATCTCCAGTTCTTTAGATATGACTAGTTAGGGATAGATATAAATGAGCTCTTGAACTGATCAAGCTATTTCGGTCTAGGTAGCAGTATAACTGTTACACAGTTGTGTTCATACTCGCTGAAATCCGCCATGGTCATACCGTATCCAGACAAATACGGTGTAACCTGAGTCGACACCAGGGACCTGAGGATTGTTATCCTCCTGGGAGTGATGCAACTAGACATAACCAGAGTGAGGGAGCTCTCTGAATGGTTTTTGAGTTTCAGGAGGCTTTTACAGCAATTCTATGAGTGCCGCTTGATTTGTGAGTATAACATTTTGATACTCTATCTCTTCACCTAATTGTCAGTGATATTGCACCATTGTGGCGCCTTCTTTTTCACCTTATCTTTTTAGATTCCATTGTTCACCTGATAAATTTGAGGAAGTTTGCAGACACTTTGGGACTATAGACCACAAGGATTGACAACACTGAGTATACCTTTTACGGGACTGATTGATTCACTCACTGTGAGAACTGCAGTTCAATCTATATTTATATTAATCTTTATAGACACTGTTTTTGGAGCACTTTTAATCATTTTGCCCAAAGAGGTCATTCCACATTAATTACATCTATATTAGAGTATATTATTATTATTATTATTATTTTACGTTATATTTTATTAGGTTGACGCAGTCATCATTTATTTTGGTTTTACTCTTAGAGCTCGTATACAGCTTGTATAACTACCTTCCATTTGTTCCTAATTGCTTGAATTAAACCAGAGTATAACACTATTGAGATTTTCTCTTTTCTTTGAGGAATTTCAACGAAAGTCATTTTATTGGACTCTTTGCAACCAGTTACAATTGTATAATTGCTGCAACCACCCTAATATAAGTACTAAAAGTGTCTACATGTTTATGTTTATCAACTTATTTTACTTCATTTATGACTTCAGAACCAAATTTGTAGTAAATCAATCATAGCTGTCTGGTCAATTACCACCATCCCAGCCACCATGATTAAAAACAACTCTAGGACGCTGCAGTACTTTATAAAGAATCTGATCAATCGTGTATCTTACCAAGATCCCTAAATGTGTGGATCACCATATACCACATGTTGGTTCTCTGTACATTTTATACTACTTGTTTCATAATTATGGCTTTCATGTAGTGGTTTTGTATAGTATACATGTCAACTCAACCCTATGGAATTTGGTGATTCTTTACAATCAATGAAATAACAATTATCTTCCACTTACTCACATGACTCTTTTTTGCTGATTTATATGTGAAACTCATATCCTTTTTTAATAATTAGTAGAAAAACATTTTGATATGGACCCAAGTACCGATGTCTAAGGTTGCCATTGATTGTAGTTCACCAATAAGAGCTGTACCTGTCAACATCCCCAGATAAAATAAAAGTTCACTATGCAAAGGTGCCAAGAGAGTCCATAAGCCTCCCACTGTGAGTTTATAGACAGAACTAAGTCAGCACACATTATGTGTCAGAGCCAACATCAGACAGAATCTGTTTCTTTGATCACAGACCTCCACAGGAAGCTTAGATCTCAGACAAATTAGATAAAAATGAATTTATAGCAGATATGTGTCCTCAGGCACACACAGCTGAATTCTGTTTTAGGAGTGTATGGTAAGTATCAAAACATATAAATTGTAGCATTTCCTTTCTTTATGACTGTCTGATAAATTTTAATTGAAGAAAAAAAATAAAGAGATGGAACTTCACTCTGACCTATTCCTGCCTCTTAATTAATTCCAAAACTTAATGTAAACAGTGGATTTGTGGACTAATCAAGTAACCACCATCTGCAAATATGACCAATAATTTGGAATCAATTATTTTGTCACAGCTGAATAGGAGCATTGGTGGAAACAAAGTATCTGCAAAGTTCAGCTTTGGCGAAAGAATCCCAAGTATCATGATAGCATAGCACATGTAACAGGAATATTACTCAGACCAGGGGCAGAAATACCATTGGTACAGCAGGTGCAGAGGGCCCATAGCAGCCAGTTTATATGTAGGCATGTGCAGGATTCTAATGCAGGGGAGCCTTTTATTAGTGCAGGTGTCTGATCTATCCGTCTACTTATTCATCTATCTATCTATCTATCTATCTATCTATCTATCTATCTATCTGTATGTCTGTCTATCAATCAATCCATAATCTATCTGTATGTATGGCTATTTATCTGTCTGTCTGTCGATTTATCTATCCATTTTCTATCTATCTATCTATCTATCTATCTATCTGTATGTCTGTCTATCAATCAATCCATAATCTATCTGTATGCATGGCTATTTATCTGTCTGTCTGTCTGTCTATTTATCTATCCATTTTCTATCTATCTATCTATCTATCTACCTATCTATCTATCTATCTATCTATCTACCTACCTATCTATCTGTCTCTCTGTCAATCAACCAATCCATAATCTATCTGTATGTATGGCTATCTGTCTGTCTGTCTATTTATTTATCTATCTATCTATCTATCTATTATCTATCTATCTATCTATCTATCTATCTATCTATTTAAACTCTAAATCTTCATACAGAGCTACATGTATATTATTACTTTTGCTCACTAATGAGTTACCTTTGGGGGTGCAAAAAATGTTTGCACCAGGGCCCTCTGTTTAGTCCGCTGCTGACACAGACATAGCACGGTAATGGTAAGTCATACATACAGCACTTTTACTTGTATCACAAATTTTACAATATTACATAGTCTTTTATATGTGATGGTGAAACTAAACAAATATAATGAAATATTAAATCAAATATATAGAAATCACAACTAATACAGATTGTTCTGTTCGTTGGTTATAAAAGTAGCTTTTAAGGGATTGATTCTATACAAAAAAAATAGTATAGCTGTAGTGTGATATAATAAATATTTAATTAAATGTATTTAATTATGATTTTTAACATTATAATTTAATACATTTTTTGCACATCTAATTATCAGGGACTTGACACTTACTTTCAGGATTATAAAAACACTAGCGGGGGCAGAGCTAACCGCTAAGCTGAGTAGCAGCATCTGTGAGGAGCTCCATCGGCGACAAGTGATTACAGCTTAATTTTAGCATAAAAACTTGCAGAAAGTTAGTTATTTTATACCCATGGGGACAAGGCTCATCCAGAGGATCATTTAGATACCAGCAACCAGGTGAGCCATATACCCCTGGACCGGAATCTACATAACTGCCCGATCCCACTACATCAATTGGCTACTGCAGAACAGGAGACTCACTATACCGCAGACATCCCAACACTAACAACTCTGGAGTCGTTTGCTGCTGCAGGAAAGATCAGGCCCTGGGATTGAGACAAGGGGAAGGCCTCTAAACAAACACGCCGCCTGATTGCGGCCTCCGAGCTTCTGCGGCCTGAGATAGACTCACCGACTATCGAGGTGTACCTGGATTTCCCACTGACCTCCGTGATCCATGGCTTCACCACCCAGTGGGACTCCCTTGCAGACCTTGAGCTGGATGCGCACGCCAAACAGAGGGAGCCTCATACCTTGGAGTGGCGCGAATAGCCGCCATCTTGGACCCATCCTCCTAAAACGCAGTGAGTCCGGGAGGCATCTGGACACCAGTCACCTACCTATTCTCCAACCGACCAGCCCCTTGGCTGAGGGGTTACGGTCATTGAGTCCTAAAGGTACAACTGGAAGACCCTGTTGCACTGCAGAAGCTGAGGAGCCCACGTGGCTAATCTAGTCTGGTGATAGACTCCCTTACTCCCCTGCCTTAAACTTGGGGACCCGCCTTGTCATTGTAGTGTGGTGCCTACTGCTGGATGAGTGCATCGCCTTTGAGTGCCGGCAGTGTACTGATCAAAATTGGGCCGTCGGCAATGAAGGAATTTGGAGAGGCGCGAAAGTCCGCCTCTTGGCTTCCTGGCCTACCAGGTAATTCTGTGATCACTGGTGACGGAGCCATACTGGACATTCCTCCAGAGTTAGACCGGAACCTCCTCACTTTACTCCCGGACTCATTGCTTTCTGCTTTTTCATGTACGTGGCCATCCATACTGCTGCGGTCACCGGAATTCTGTCTGCAGGAATAGTTTTTGGTGAGATCTACCTATTTTTACACCCTCACGACATGCACCTTAAATGTTAATTCTACTCCACATTCTATTACCGGACACCCCCAGGCCAAATAGCGAAAGCTACTTACAAGCTACATATTGGGGCCACTATTTGTCAAAATATTTCCAGCAGCACAGCTCAAGCTTAGAGCCCATATTTATGCCAATTCCTAGCACAGAACTGTTAAGCCTTTAACATATTTAGTCTGCTTAGAGTACCATTGCTGTTGGTCTCAATACAGACTACCTCTGCTCACATTTGGGCCCACTCAGGGTCCTCACACATGGGACTATTTTTCATTATAAACTTAAGAGAGGTCACCTACAGTAATCACGTTTGGTCACATAAGACTGAGTCCTCCTTACAGAGTTACCAGTAGCAACTTCCACAGAGACTGCTCCGGACTTAATATTGTTTATTTGAGCTGCACTCATATATGTTTTTCCTAACTATTGCTGCTGCATCAGCTTTATTGTCTTTGGGTCATTACTCCAAAGTGTAGTGTCATTCCTTTATCTGCTCTAACACCTTATTTTACAGGCCTCCTGGATTAGTGCAATACTGCCATAAGCTAGTTCTCATGTGCCTTGTTTACGCTGTGCTTTAAATTGTAATTTCCCTCGCTGTGCTGAAATAAGTGTGATCCACTCGAGACTCTCCCTTTCCGTCCCAGCTAGTCTGGGCTGGTCACTTCCACCTCCCCTTTCCCCTTCCTTCAGGTCATATCCCCTGTTCCCCGAGTCGAGAGGGGACCTTTTGGCCCTTGGTGAGTGGAAAGTTTTGTCACTCACTTCCGCTCCATTACCCAGGAGAGCCAACGAAGCTCGGCAGAGTTGAAGAAGGAGATCTCGGAAATTGGAGAGAGGGTGGATGTGTTGGAGCACAAACAAGAGGATATTGTTGTAGATCAATCTAGCCTATGGGCCTATTCTGAAAACCTCGCTGAACAAATCTCACAATTGGAGTTCAAACTTGCAGGCATTGAGGACAGGTCCAGGCGCAACAATATAAGGTTCCGAGGTATTCCAGAATCTCTTTCACCATTTGACCTTCCAGAATACCTGCAAGCTCTTTTCTGGGAACTAGTTGACTCACCTGAAGGTTTAACGGGCACTATGGAGGGCCCTCCATTCCACACAGGGCCCTCCATTCCATGATGGTGGCACCGGACAAGCATAGAGACGTTATAGTGTGCTTTCATAGCTTCCTATATAAGAATCGTCTGATGCAAGCCCCCTTTAAAAAGCCAAGTCTGAGTGATAGATTTGTCAAAGTCCAACTCCTCCCTGACCTGTCCGCTCACACCCTCCAACAACGACGACAGTTCCAACCTGTTACTGTCACACTGTGAAAAGCCAACATCAGGTACAGATGGGGCTATCCCATTAGACTTATTATTACCAAGGACAACCAAACATTTGTGGCCTCCACTGTCTCTCAGGGTTTGTCTCTCCTAACGTCCTGGGGTTTCCTCAAGGAATTCCCGACCATACCAGCTCCCTTGCACTCTAAATTATAAGCCTCAACTCCAGAATGGTCTGTAAAAGGAACAAAGACCAAAGCGTCCCAAGTTGCAGCAGTCACGAGAGTCTCTTGAACATCCTGGGACTACTGCTTGATTTGCTGAACAAGTTAGTGGGCCCACAGGGTTCTTCTGTCTACCTCTTTCCTAGGCCTCTATAACCTGGTCGGATGTCAGAGTTGTTACAGTTATGTAGTTAGAAATGCACCAATGTTAATGGGGGTTTTTTGCACTATTTTCCAATGTATAATTTAGAATCTCATGTTTGCTACTTATTGACATGTAGTTATTTATATTAGAGCGGGGCTGGCGTTCTTGCCCTTCCTCACTTGCTCTAGAGCATTAGGTTCTCCCCCTTACCCAGAAGCTCACTCTAGGGTTCCTTTGAGGTGGACTATTTCCACCGCACTTTAGACACTTTCTCAGTGTCTTTCCCACCCTTCCTCCCTCCCCTTTCCCTTTTTCCCCTCCAACTCCTCCCCTACACTAAGAGGCCATTGTGTCTCACTCTGGTTACCTTTGCACATTAATGCATGGCTCGGTCCACTCTTAGAATTTTTACCCACAATGTTAGGGGTCTTTACCCCCCCCCAACGTAGCCTCCTACTGCGATCACTGAGACATCACAACCCTGACATTGTATTCCTACAGGAAATGCACTGGCTAGAGAAGGAACCCCTCAGATTCTCCTCCAAGTCATACACTCACATCGAATATGCCCCCTTCATCAAAAAAGCTAGAGGAACTGCCATCCTACTCCACAAGCACCTTGCTTTTGACCCTATTCAGACTATTAAGGACCCACAATCTAGATACATCATTTTGATCTGTAAAGTGAACCACATGCTTGCTTTATACATTGGCCTCTGTATACCTCCAAAACACTCACCAACCTAAATATTTGAAACATATCCTCCATACGCTTGACCAGGTTAAGCAGGGTAGATCCATTATGGCTGGGGATTTCAATATGGTCTGGGACCCCAGAGTGGATAGGAAATATTTTGACACAAATAAGGCACACTCAGCTGCTGAACTTCTAGCCAGTAAGTTCCGCAATTTAATGTCCTGTTCAGGTTACTATGATGTGTGGAGAGCTACCCATCCCAAGGATAAAGACTTCACGCATTTCTCACAACCGCACAAGCAATACGCTAGGTTAGATTAAATTTTTTCCATGGCAGACAATCAAACCAATATTTCCCTCTGTGCCTGGTCGGACCATGACCATGTCCTGGCCAACATTCACCCGACAAACACACCGCACACTAGAGCCCCCTGGTGCATGCCTTACCATCTTCTAAGTGATGTCCCCTTTAGAGAGGAACTCTGTACATAACTCAAACATTTTATACAATCTAATGATAATGCACTAGTCAGAGATGACCCTTTATGGGGCGCTACGAAAGCGACCATCAGGGGGATCATAATAAGTAAACAGGCGAGTCTTAGAAAGCAAGCGGGACTAAAATTGTTGCAGGCCCATATCAAGCTGAGAGAACTTGAAACTCAAAATAGAGCTACCCCATCAACTGCCCTATCACTCCAAATTGTTAATATTAAGAATCATATCTCCCAAATCGAACTTAAAATGACCCAAATTAATTTAACCAAATTAAAGCAACTGTTTTATTACAAAAATAATAAGGCAGATACCCTTCTGGCTAACAAACTCAGAAACAGAACTGGTGCCTCACGTATCCACAGTATACGCTCTGCATATTCCCTCCTTAAAATACCATCTCAAATTGGTGAAGAATTCGCTAAATATTACTCGAATCTCTATAACATAAAGACTTCCGAAAACCCCCTTTTGACAACCCCGGATTGTATGCATGCGTATTTAAAATCTTTAAACCTCCCCGCACTCTCTGCTGAACAGCGTGATCTTTTAAGCTCCCCATTTTCCAACTTCGAAATACAGCAAGTTATTAAAAACTAGAAGTCCTTCAAATCACCTGGCCCAGATGGTTTTCCAGTTCACTTCTGCAAAATATATAACCGAGAACTTCCCCCCTTACTTCTCAGGCTCTACAATCTTGCTCGAGAAGAGGGCACCTTTAAAAAAGAATTCCTTGAAGCTACCATCATAACGATAAACATTTTTACCCTCTCCTCTAGCCTTCATAAGCTGTTATATATCATCTCACTAGATGCCGAGAAGGCTTTCGATCGCGTCCGCTGGCAATTTTATGGGAAGTCCTTGAGAGATTCCTATTCCCCAATGACTTGATCAGAGCGAGTAAGGCCCTATATTCTGCCCCTTCTGCCCTGGTGAGAGGACTCGGTTTTCAGTCTTCCCATTCAATATAACTAATGGCACCAGGCAGGGCTGCCCTCTGTCGCCCCTATTATTTGCGATGTCTATTGAACCTCTGGCTGAGCAGATTAGAGCCGATCCTCAAATTAGGGGTGTCACTCTATTCGGTACTGTACATAAAATCGCCTTATTTGCAGACAACGTTACTCTTTTCTCATCAGATCTTGCTAGCCCCCTTGAAATCTAAGTTTGCCTTCAACTGGATTGAGTCCTCAGTCCTACACTTGGGCATCAAGTTATCTGGCGACTAAAACCGAGTTGTCAATGATAATTATCTACCTTTACTTTCGGAGCTTCGCTCACTTAAAAATAATTGGAATTTGACTCATGTCTCCTGGTTAGGTAGGATTGCAGCTCTAAAAATGTCCTTCCTGCCCAGGCTTACATACTTGTTCCGGTTTCTCCCCGTCAAGGTCCCTAAACACATCCTTTTACAATTTCAGAGTAAACTTACTAAACACATCTGGCATGGTAAGCCTCCCCCAGAGTGGCACATAAAATAGTTCAGCTCCCTAAGAACTGTGGATGCATAGGGTCACCCTCTGTGACACGTTACTATGTTCACTCATGTTGTACAATGGGGGGTTAGACACTCCTTGTGTAGATGGAGAGCCATTGAGCAGGCTTCACTCCCCTTTAACTTAGATCTACGTGTCCTGATATGGACCCTTCCGCATTGTCACAGAGCATTAAACCTGATTAACTAAACTGAGTGAGTGAGCGCTTACAGCTTAAAAGGCTAAGTAGTTTGTATAAAACAGTTTAATACAAGCAATAAAACAATATAACTAATACAGTGATTCAGTTAAAACAATTATACATATTACATGGATCCATGGGGAACATATAAAAACAAACCTAAAATACAATGTGCGTTCAGAACAGCGTAAAATAATGAATAATCACAATATGAAACATACAAGTCTCACATACAACGAATATTACTAGTGTCGAAAAAGACCTAGTGGGGTCACAAATCCATCAACTATCGTTGGATGGGCGCTGATCACATAAGTAAAATTAAATATAGACAGGTGATACAACGTGTCTGTAATATGACGTTAAAAATTATACAAATGGTGTGGATAAAATGTGAAAAAAATGTGAAAAAAATATATGAAAAAAATAAATGTCCACAATTAGTGTCCAAACAAAATAAGTTCCAAATTAAATATATCCAGTGTGGGTAATAAGCATAAGGTGCCAAAAAAAAGGGGTTCCTTAGAAGCAAAATTTGTGATGAATTGTAGAAAAAAATTTTTGAAAAATTTAAAAACAAATCGTGAAGAATACAAATCGAGAAACCATGATTCAAAAATGAAAACAAAATCCAAAAAAATGTCTTCAAAACCTGTGGAAAAAAGGAGAAATAATAGTGCAATAACGTTTTTTCAATCCAAATGATGATTAGAAATAAGCTCACCAGTATGTCAACGCGTTTCGGCCTTCCTGGCCTTTATCAAGACTATACTGTTAGTGATTGTCTGGGAGCTTTTATAGTGTGGTCTCTGTGGTGATTGGATCAATTTTGGCGCCAAAAAGATTAGGTCCGCCCTTTCCTGTTTGGCCCATTTTTGCCTGGGAAAATAACTAATACCAATCTTAGTTCGTATTTTTCATGATCAAAAGATAGTTTTAGACGTATTTGACATATATATATTACGTGTTGTATTTATGGATTTCATTTCTTTCTTAATTTGTGCGTCTATGGCATATTTATAATCTTGTTTGTTATCCGGTTTTTGCCCCACTTCCGGATCTAGGGGTCATTAGCTAATATGTATCACATCCGGTTTCATCTGCATCACTTCCGGTTTCGCTATTACCGGAAGTTGATGTCGTCAATATCCGGTGTAAATATTGCCGTAACTAATTCCGCTCTTGCCGGTAATAGACTAAGTGCATGCCTTTCTAAAATACTTTTAGGATGCCTTTCTAAAATTCTTTTGGGCAGTTGTGCTCTAAGTCATAAAGACGATTGGTGTGTTATATGCAAAAGGTGGTCAAATTAGTCAGACGTGTAAACACTAGTGCGAAGTCTTAGTGTAAATGAGATGGCTAATGTAAAACAGTGATCTGAATGAGGATCCAAGTATTATTGGGTAAAAATCACAGGGGTTAATAGGCGGAGATATTTAATAAAAGTCGTTATCTAATAGCAGTAGATATTTAATAAAAGTCGTTGGTTAATGAAATAGAATGGAATATTAATTCAAACTTGTGGTTGGCACAGAACATGTAGAGCAGACTGTCGTTGGGGTGTCTAGTGTGCAACTTGCACCGCTCATTATATTCTTAAAACTCAGGTTGTCTGAAGAGTGTTAATAGATGTGGGCCTGAGGTGTCGTCTGATGGGTCAATAACGTCAGAAGTATGGACTAGCTAAAGTCGTCGTATCGAGGCGTAGATGTAGAGGCATAAATAGCGTGGCTAGTAGCATCATATTGGGTTATGTCAGACTGTTACCTAATCTGTACTGTCGATTGGTTGTAGGTGGGTCGTAGATCAGGAAGGAAATTAGTTGTATAGCTTGTGTACTGTTTGTGGGATCCGACCCTCTCGGTCGCTTTGATAGGTGTATGCTTATATGTTTTGAATCTAGGGACTAGGTCCCCTAATCAGTATCTATCTATAAATCGTGGGTCTAGGTTCAATATGGAACCTACCATTTTACAAATGGGCTTTCCGATATTTGAAGCGACTATAGCTATATTAGCTTGAATATGGGGTATCAGATATGTTGCATTGGATTCGGCGTCTTAGATTTACTCTATGCTAAATTATATCAATGGACAGTGGGTCTCTGCTGAGCTAAATTTAAAAAAGACCTAGAATGATTATGTATTTATAATCACCAGCTAATAGGAGCCTGCCAGCTTTTCAAATCTGGTCGTTCATTTGTCAGACGGTTAACTTATTATATCTGTCGGCTAGTTTGGATCTATCAGTTTGATTATCAGTAAAGGTCCTCCTTGAGGGCTAGTGTGAAGACACATGCGGTCACGTTATGACTTTTCTGATAAGCATATTTGCAAGTAGGAATGTCTTTTCCTTGTTCGGTGGAATAATAAACCTTTAAGAAGACGTGCTGTGCTTTGCCTAGTCTTTTATCAAGGCCAAGAGGTGTGACAGGTCTTCTTTATGGTTCAGTCCTTTTGGGAAGAGGCAATCCAATGCGAAGATCCATTTTGATTCATGGAAGAGTAATCTTTTCCCGTAGTCCCCTCCTCGCCAGTTCTTATTTATCTTTTCAATTCCAAAGAACTTGAAATCTTTTATATTGCCTCCATGTTTTATGGAGAAATGCTTGTATAAAGGTGTATCAGTATTCAATTTTTCGATACACAGTATGTGTTCTCTAATACGGTCTTTTAAAGCTCTTGAGGTCTGTCCCACATATTGGAGGCCCCATGTGCAGTATATTACATAGATAATTCCCTTATCCTGGCATCTGATGAGGTTTTGTATCTTATAATCATCTGTCTTGCCATGTGGGGAAAATCGGCTGGTTTTGACTCCGCTTTTGCAGGCCTTACAGCTTGGGCAAGGGAAAAAGCCTGTGATTGCTTTGCCTTGGTGGTTCACGGTGTTACTCGTCTTATTTCTTGGGATACTTGGTGCCAGAAGATTTTTCAGATTGTCGGTCTTCCTATAGACAAATCTTGGTTGTGATATCAGCTTCTCCCCGATTATATCATCCTCTTTCAATATAGCCCAATGCTTCCTGATGATTCTTTCTAGGATAAATCTATTGGAGCAATATTCAGTGATCATGGGTACATCGATAATGTTGTCCTCCATTTCTTTTGCCTGCTTTGTTTTATATTTTATTAGACTATTCCTGTCGACTTTTCCCACTTCTACAATTTTCTCTTCCAAAGTCTCTTTGTTGTACCCCCTATCCAAGAACCTTTCTTTCAGTATCTCTGCTTGTTCAGCCCACTTATTCGGGTTAGAGCAGTTTTTTCTTATCCTTAGGAGTTGTCCTTTTGGTATGTTAGTTTTCCAAGTTGGATGGTGACAGCTCAGGCTATGAATGTAGTTGTTATAGTCGACCTTCTTAAAGAAGGTCGACGTCTCAATTTTACCATTCTTAACTTCGATTGTGAGATCCAGAAAGTTGATTTTGTTGTAGCTGTATTCAGACGTAAACTTTAGGTTCATTTCATTCTGGTTCATTACGTCAATGGTGTGTTTTAAGTCTTACAGTGATCCCTTCCAGATGATCAATATATCATCTATGTATCTGGAATAGAGGACCAGGTCCGCGCTTGCTGGACATGAGTCCCAGAATATCTGTTCCCATTGACCCATGTAGATGTTAGCATAGCTTGGCGCGAACCTGGTCCCCATTGCTGTGCCGCACACTTGTTTGTAGAATTTGTTGTTACAACAAAAATAATTGTGGCTTAAGATGTATTTAATGCTTTCCAATATGAATAGACATTGTTCGTCAAGTACTTCTGGGTCTTTTAATAGAAAGGAATTTACGGCCTCTATGCCTGCCTCGTGCGGTATGCTTGTATAGAGTGCCGTAACGTCACATGTTGCTAGTATATAGTTCTTATCCCAGACTATTTTGTCTAATAGGGCTAGTACTTGTGTGGAGTCCCTCAGGTATGATGGAAGTTTTAGGACGTACTAAAACTTCCATCATACCTGAGGGACTCCACACAAGTACTAGCCCTATTAGACAAAATAGTCTGGGATAAGAACTATATACTAGCAACGTGTGACGTTACGGCACTCTATACAAGCATACCGCACAAGGCAGGCATAGAGGCCGTAAATTCCTTTCTATTAAAAGACCCAGAAGTACTTGACAAACAACGTCTATTCATATTGGAAAGCATTAAATACATCTTAAGCCACAATTATTTTTGTTGTAACAACAAATTCTACAAACAAGTGTGCGGCACAGCAATGGGGACCAGGTTCGCGCCAAGCTATGCTAACATCTACATGGGTCAATGGGAACAGATATTCTGGGACTCATGTCCAGCAAGCGCGGACCTGGTCCTCTATTCCAGATACATAGATGATATATTGATCATCTGGAAGGGATCACTGGAAGACTTAAAACACACCATTGACGTAATGAACCAGAATGAAATGAACCTAAAGTTTACGTCTGAATACAGCTACAACAAAATCAACTTTCTGGATCTCACAATCGAAGTTAAGAATGGTAAAATTGAGACGTCGACCTTCTTTAAGAAGGTCGACTGTAACAACTACATTCATAGCCTGAGCTGTCACCATCCAACTTGGAAAACTAACATACCAAAAGGACAACTCCTAAGGATAAGAAAAAACTGCTCTAACCCGAATAAGTGGGCTGAACAAGCAGAGATACTGAAAGAAAGGTTCTTGGATAGGGGGTACAACAAAGAGACTTTGGAAGAGAAAATTGTAGAAGTGGGAAAAGTCGACAGGAATAGCCTAATAAAATATAAAACAAAGCAGGCAAAAGAAATGGAGGACAACATTATCGATGTACCCATGATCACTGAATATTGCTCCAATAGATTTATCCTAGAAAGAATCATCAGGAAGCATTGGGCTATATTGAAAGAGGATGATATAATCGGGGAGAAGCTGATATCACAACCAAGATTTGTCTATAGGAAGACCGACAATCTGAAAAATCTTCTGGCACCAAGTATCCCAAGAAATAAGACGAGTAACACCGTGAACCACCAAGGCAAAGCAATCACAGGCTTTTTCCCTTGCCCAAGCTGTAAGGCCTGCAAAAGCGGAGTCAAAACCAGCCGATTTTCCCCACATGGCAAGACAGATGATTATAAGATACAAAACCTCATCAGATGCCAGGATAAGGGAATTATCTATGTAATATACTGCACATGTGGCCTCCAATATGTGGGACAGACCTCAAGAGCTTTAAAAGACCGTATTAGAGAACACATACTGTGTATCGAAAAATTGAATACTGATACACCTTTATACAAGCATTTCTCCATAAAACATGGAGGCAATATAAAAGATTTCAAGTTCTTTGGAATTGAAAAGATAAATAAGAACTGGCGAGGAGGGGACTACGGGAAAAGATTACTCTTCCATGAATCAAAATGGATCTTCGCATTGGATTGCCTCTTCCCAAAAGGACTGAACCATAAAGAAGACCTGTCACACCTCTTGGCCTTGATAAAAGACTAGGCAAAGCACAGCACGTCTTCTTAAAGGTTTATTATTCCACTGAACAAGGAAAAGACATTCCTACTTGCAAATATGCTTATCAGAAAAGTCATAACGTGACCGCATGTGTCTTCACACTAGCCCTCAAGGAGGACCTTTACTGATAATCAAACTGATAGATCCAAACTAGCCGACAGATATAATAAGTTAACCGTCTGACAAATGAACGACCAGATTTGAAAAGCTGGCAGGCTCCTATTAGCTGGTGATTATAAATACATAATCATTCTAGGTCTTTTTTAAATTTAGCTCAGCAGAGACCCACTGTCCATTGATATAATTTAGCATAGAGTAAATCTAAGACGCCGAATCCAATGCAACATATCTGATACCCCATATTCAAGCTAATATAGCTATAGTCGCTTCAAATATCGGAAATCCCATTTGTAAAGTGGTAGGTTCCATATTGAACCTAGACCCACGATTTATAGATAGATACTGATTAGGGGACCTAGTCCCTAGATTCAAAACATATAAGCATACACCTATCAAAGCGACCGAGAGGGTCGGATCCCACAAACAGTACACAAGCTATTCAACTAATTTCCTTCCTGATCTACGACCCACCTACAACCAATCGACAGTACAGATTAGGTAACAGTCTGACATAACCCAATATGATGCTACTAGCCACGCTATTTATGCCTCTACATCTACGCCTCGATACGACGACTTTAGCTAGTCCATACTTCTGACGTTATTGACCCATCAGACGACACCTCAGGCCCACATCTATTAACACTCTTCAGACAACCTGAGTTTTAAGAATATAATGAGCGGTGCAAGTTGCACACTAGACACCCCAACGACAGTCTGCTCTACATGTTCTGTGCCAACCACAAGTTTGAATTAATATTCCATTCTATTTCATTAACCAACGACTTTTATTAAATATCTACTGCTATTAGATAACGACTTTTATTAAATATCTCCGCCTATTAACCCCTGTGATTTTTACCCAATAATACTTGGATCCTCATTCAGATCACTGTTTTACATTAGCCATCTCATTTACACTAAGACTTCGCACTAGTGTTTACACGTCTGACTAATTTGACCACCTTTTGCATATAACACACCAATCGTCTTTATGACTTAGAGCACAACTGCCCAAAAGAATTTTAGAAAGGCATCCTAAAAGTATTTTAGAAAGGCATGCACTTAGTCTATTACCGGCAAGAGCGGAATTAGTTACGGCAATATTTACACCGGATATTGACGACATCAACTTCCGGTAATAGCGAAACCGGAAGTGATGCAGATGAAACCGGATGTGATACATATTAGCTAATGACCCCTAGATCCGGAAGTGGGGCAAAAACCGGATAACAAACAAGATTATAAATATGCCATAGACGCACAAATTAAAATATTGCAGTAACTAATTCCGCTCTTGCCGGTAATAGACTAAGTGCATGCCTTTCTAAAATACTTTTAGGATGCCTTTCTAAAATTCTTTTGGGCAGTTGTGCTCTAAGTCATAAAGACGATTGGTGTGTTATATGCAAAAGGTGGTCAAATTAGTCAGACGTGTAAACACTAGTGCGAAGTCTTAGTGTAAATGAGATGGCTAATGTAAAACAGTGATCTGAATGAGGATCCAAGTATTATTGGGTAAAAATCACAGGGGTTAATAGGCGGAGATATTTAATAAAAGTCGTTATCTAATAGCAGTAGATATTTAATAAAAGTCGTTGGTTAATGAAATAGAATGGAATATTAATTCAAACTTGTGGTTGGCACAGAACATGTAGAGCAGACTGTCGTTGGGGTGTCTAGTGTGCAACTTGCACCGCTCATTATATTCTTAAAACTCAGGTTGTCTGAAGAGTGTTAATAGATGTGGGCCTGAGGTGTCGTCTGATGGGTCAATAACGTCAGAAGTATGGACTAGCTAAAGTCGTCGTATCGAGGCGTAGATGTAGAGGCATAAATAGCGTGGCTAGTAGCATCATATTGGGTTATGTCAGACTGTTACCTAATCTGTACTGTCGATTGGTTGTAGGTGGGTCGTAGATCAGGAAGGAAATTAGTTGTATAGCTTGTGTACTGTTTGTGGGATCCGACCCTCTCGGTCGCTTTGATAGGTGTATGCTTATATGTTTTGAATCTAGGGACTAGGTCCCCTAATCAGTATCTATCTATAAATCGTGGGTCTAGGTTCAATATGGAACCTACCATTTTACAAATGGGCTTTCCGATATTTGAAGCGACTATAGCTATATTAGCTTGAATATGGGGTATCAGATATGTTGCATTGGATTCGGCGTCTTAGATTTACTCTATGCTAAATTATATCAATGGACAGTGGGTCTCTGCTGAGCTAAATTTAAAAAAGACCTAGAATGATTATGTATTTATAATCACCAGCTAATAGGAGCCTGCCAGCTTTTCAAATCTGGTCGTTCATTTGTCAGACGGTTAACTTATTATATCTGTCGGCTAGTTTGGATCTATCAGTTTGATTATCAGTAAAGGTCCTCCTTGAGGGCTAGTGTGAAGACACATGCGGTCACGTTATGACTTTTCTGATAAGCATATTTGCAAGTAGGAATGTCTTTTCCTTGTTCGGTGGAATAATAAACCTTTAAGAAGACGTGCTGTGCTTTGCCTAGTCTTTTATCAAGGCCAAGAGGTGTGACAGGTCTTCTTTATGGTTCAGTCCTTTTGGGAAGAGGCAATCCAATGCGAAGATCCATTTTGATTCATGGAAGAGTAATCTTTTCCCGTAGTCCCCTCCTCGCCAGTTCTTATTTATCTTTTCAATTCCAAAGAACTTGAAATCTTTTATATTGCCTCCATGTTTTATGGAGAAATGCTTGTATAAAGGTGTATCAGTATTCAATTTTTCGATACACAGTATGTGTTCTCTAATACGGTCTTTTAAAGCTCTTGAGGTCTGTCCCACATATTGGAGGCCACATGTGCAGTATATTACATAGATAATTCCCTTATCCTGGCATCTGATGAGGTTTTGTATCTTATAATCATCTGTCTTGCCATGTGGGGAAAATCGGCTGATTTTGACTCCGCTTTTGCAGGCCTTACAGCTTGGGCAAGGGAAAAAGCCTGTGATTGCTTTGCCTTGGTGGTTCACGGTGTTACTCGTCTTATTTCTTGGGATACTTGGTGCCAGAAGATTTTTCAGATTGTCGGTCTTCCTATAGACAAATCTTGGTTGTGATATCAGCTTCTCCCCGATTATATCATCCTCTTTCAATATAGCCCAATGCTTCCTGATGATTCTTTCTAGGATAAATCTATTGGAGCAATATTCAGTGATCATGGGTACATCGATAATGTTGTCCTCCATTTCTTTTGCCTGCTTTGTTTTATATTTTATTAGGCTATTCCTGTCGACTTTTCCCACTTCTACAATTTTCTCTTCCAAAGTCTCTTTGTTGTACCCCCTATCCAAGAACCTTTCTTTCAGTATCTCTGCTTGTTCAGCCCACTTATTCGGGTTAGAGCAGTTTTTTCTTATCCTTAGGAGTTGTCCTTTTGGTATGTTAATTTTCCAAGTTGGATGGTGACAGCTCAGGCTATGAATGTAGTTGTTATAGTCGACCTTCTTAAAGAAGGTCGACGTCTCAATTTTACCATTCTTAACTTCGATTGTGAGATCCAGAAAGTTGATTTTGTTGTAGCTGTATTCAGACGTAAACTTTAGGTTCATTTCATTCTGGTTCATTACGTCAATGGTGTGTTTTAAGTCTTCCAGTGATCCCTTCCAGATGATCAATATATCATCTATGTATCTGGAATAGAGGACCAGGTCCGCGCTTGCTGGACATGAGTCCCAGAATATCTGTTCCCATTGACCCATGTAGATGTTAGCATAGCTTGGCGCGAACCTGGTCCCCATTGCTGTGCCGCACACTTGTTTGTAGAATTTGTTGTTACAACAAAAATAATTGTGGCTTAAGATGTATTTAATGCTTTCCAATATGAATAGACATTGTTCGTCAAGTACTTCTGGGTCTTTTAATAGAAAGGAATTTACGGCCTCTATGCCTGCCTCGTGCGGTATGCTTGTATAGAGTGCCGTAACGTCACATGTTGCTAGTATATAGTTCTTATCCCAGACTATTTTGTCTAATAGGGCTAGTACTTGTGTGGAGTCCCTCAGGTATGATGGAAGTTTTAGGACGTACTAAAACTTCCATCATACCTGAGGGACTCCACACAAGTACTAGCCCTATTAGACAAAATAGTCTGGGATAAGAACTATATACTAGCAACGTGTGACGTTACGGCACTCTATACAAGCATACCGCACAAGGCAGGCATAGAGGCCGTAAATTCCTTTCTATTAAAAGACCCAGAAGTACTTGACAAACAACGTCTATTCATATTGGAAAGCATTAAATACATCTTAAGCCACAATTATTTTTGTTGTAACAACAAATTCTACAAACAAGTGTGCGGCACAGCAATGGGGACCAGGTTCGCGCCAAGCTATGCTAACATCTACATGGGTCAATGGGAACAGATATTCTGGGACTCATGTCCAGCAAGCGCGGACCTGGTCCTCTATTCCAGATACATAGATGATATATTGATCATCTGGAAGGGATCACTGGAAGACTTAAAACACACCATTGACGTAATGAACCAGAATGAAATGAACCTAAAGTTTACGTCTGAATACAGCTACAACAAAATCAACTTTCTGGATCTCACAATCGAAGTTAAGAATGGTAAAATTGAGACGTCGACCTTCTTTAAGAAGGTCGACTGTAACAACTACATTCATAGCCTGAGCTGTCACCATCCAACTTGGAAAACTAACATACCAAAAGGACAACTCCTAAGGATAAGAAAAAACTGCTCTAACCCGAATAAGTGGGCTGAACAAGCAGAGATACTGAAAGAAAGGTTCTTGGATAGGGGGTACAACAAAGAGACTTTGGAAGAGAAAATTGTAGAAGTGGGAAAAGTCGACAGGAATAGCCTAATAAAATATAAAACAAAGCAGGCAAAAGAAATGGAGGACAACATTATCGATGTACCCATGATCACTGAATATTGCTCCAATAGATTTATCCTAGAAAGAATCATCAGGAAGCATTGGGCTATATTGAAAGAGGATGATATAATCGGGGAGAAGCTGATATCACAACCAAGATTTGTCTATAGGAAGACCGACAATCTGAAAAATCTTCTGGCACCAAGTATCCCAAGAAATAAGACGAGTAACACCGTGAACCACCAAGGCAAAGCAATCACAGGCTTTTTCCCTTGCCCAAGCTGTAAGGCCTGCAAAAGCGGAGTCAAAACCAGCCGATTTTCCCCACATGGCAAGACAGATGATTATAAGATACAAAACCTCATCAGATGCCAGGATAAGGGAATTATCTATGTAATATACTGCACATGTGGCCTCCAATATGTGGGACAGACCTCAAGAGCTTTAAAAGACCGTATTAGAGAACACATACTGTGTATCGAAAAATTGAATACTGATACACCTTTATACAAGCATTTCTCCATAAAACATGGAGGCAATATAAAAGATTTCAAGTTCTTTGGAATTGAAAAGATAAATAAGAACTGGCGAGGAGGGGACTACGGGAAAAGATTACTCTTCCATGAATCAAAATGGATCTTCGCATTGGATTGCCTCTTCCCAAAAGGACTGAACCATAAAGAAGACCTGTCACACCTCTTGGCCTTGATAAAAGACTAGGCAAAGCACAGCACGTCTTCTTAAAGGTTTATTATTCCACTGAACAAGGAAAAGACATTCCTACTTGCAAATATGCTTATCAGAAAAGTCATAACGTGACCGCATGTGTCTTCACACTAGCCCTCAAGGAGGACCTTTACTGATAATCAAACTGATAGATCCAAACTAGCCGACAGATATAATAAGTTAACCGTCTGACAAATGAACGACCAGATTTGAAAAGCTGGCAGGCTCCTATTAGCTGGTGATTATAAATACATAATCATTCTAGGTCTTTTTTAAATTTAGCTCAGCAGAGACCCACTGTCCATTGATATAATTTAGCATAGAGTAAATCTAAGACGCCGAATCCAATGCAACATATCTGATACCCCATATTCAAGCTAATATAGCTATAGTCGCTTCAAATATCGGAAATCCCATTTGTAAAGTGGTAGGTTCCATATTGAACCTAGACCCACGATTTATAGATAGATACTGATTAGGGGACCTAGTCCCTAGATTCAAAACATATAAGCATACACCTATCAAAGCGACCGAGAGGGTCGGATCCCACAAACAGTACACAAGCTATTCAACTAATTTCCTTCCTGATCTACGACCCACCTACAACCAATCGACAGTACAGATTAGGTAACAGTCTGACATAACCCAATATGATGCTACTAGCCACGCTATTTATGCCTCTACATCTACGCCTCGATACGACGACTTTAGCTAGTCCATACTTCTGACGTTATTGACCCATCAGACGACACCTCAGGCCCACATCTATTAACACTCTTCAGACAACCTGAGTTTTAAGAATATAATGAGCGGTGCAAGTTGCACACTAGACACCCCAACGACAGTCTGCTCTACATGTTCTGTGCCAACCACAAGTTTGAATTAATATTCCATTCTATTTCATTAACCAACGACTTTTATTAAATATCTACTGCTATTAGATAACGACTTTTATTAAATATCTCCGCCTATTAACCCCTGTGATTTTTACCCAATAATACTTGGATCCTCATTCAGATCACTGTTTTACATTAGCCATCTCATTTACACTAAGACTTCGCACTAGTGTTTACACGTCTGACTAATTTGACCACCTTTTGCATATAACACACCAATCGTCTTTATGACTTAGAGCACAACTGCCCAAAAGAATTTTAGAAAGGCATCCTAAAAGTATTTTAGAAAGGCATGCACTTAGTCTATTACCGGCAAGAGCGGAATTAGTTACGGCAATATTTACACCGGATATTGACGACATCAACTTCCGGTAATAGCGAAACCGGAAGTGATGCAGATGAAACCGGATGTGATACATATTAGCTAATGACCCCTAGATCCGGAAGTGGGGCAAAAACCGGATAACAAACAAGATTATAAATATGCCATAGACGCACAAATTAAGAAAGAAATGAAATCCATAAATACAACACGTAATATATATATATGTCAAATACGTCTAAAACTATCTTTTGATCATGAAAAATACGAACTAAGATTGGTATTAGTTATTTTCCCAGGCAAAAATGGGCCAAACAGGAAAGGGCGGACCTAATCTTTTTGGCGCCAAAATTGATCCAATCACCACAGAGACCACACTATAAAAGCTCCCAGACAATCACTAACAGTATAGTCTTGATAAAGGCCAGGAAGGCCGAAACGCGTTGACATACTGGTGAGCTTATTTCTAATCATCATTTGGATTGAAAAAACGTTATTGCACTATTATTTCTCCTTTTTTCCACAGGTTTTGAAGACATTTTTTTGGATTTTGTTTTCATTTTTGAATCATGGTTTCTCGATTTGTATTCTTCACGATTTGTTTTTAAATTTTTCAAAAATTTTTTTCTACAATTCATCACAAATTTTGCTTCTAAGGAACCCCTTTTTTTTGGCACCTTATGCTTATTACCCACACTGGATATATTTAATTTGGAACTTATTTTGTTTGGACACTAATTGTGGACATTTATTTTTTTCATATATTTTTTTCACATTTTTTTCACATTTTATCCACACCATTTGTATAATTTTTAACGTCATATTACAGACACGTTGTATCACCTGTCTATATTTAATTTTACTTATGTGATCAGCGCCCATCCAATGATAGTTGATGGATTTGTGACCCCACTAGGTCTTTTTCGACACTAGTAATATTCGTTGTATGTGAGACTTGTATGTTTCATATTGTGATTATTCATTATTTTACGCTGTTCTGAACGCACATTGTATTTTAGGTTTGTTTTTATATGTTCCCCATGGATCCATGTAATATGTATAATTGTTTTAACTGAATCACTGTATTAGTTATATTGTTTTATTGCTTGTATTAAACTGTTTTATACAAACTACTTAGCCTTTTAAGCTGTAAGCGCTCACTCACTCAGTTTAGTTAGTCTCTTTCCCAAGCCCACTAGGGGGCTCTTGCCAGTGAGCTTAAGGCATCGTATTACTAGCGCTCGGTCTACTACATCTGATTCTTTGCATTAAACCTGATTAACCCTATTATCCAAGAATGCCTCAACTTCTGGGACAAACTCCGTCACTCTCTCCACATATAGCCCCACACCCTTCTCCTATAACTTCTCTTGCTTGCCTCCTTACGGGTTTGCAGGATACCCACCGGCTTAAATGGGCCCAGTTGGGGGCCATTATGGTCTCGGACCTCTGGCTCCCCACCTTGAGGGATAGCATTAAACACATCTCCCAATTTGGAGCTGACCTCTTGCTCCCACGATACTTACCATTTGAATATCACAGAATCAAAAGCTTCTTGGTCAGTTGGGGTTTCAAGCCTGTGTTGGCCCATCCACTGACCCCTTGGGAGACCATCTGGAATCAGGGTGACAGACTTCGTAGGCCCTTATCCTTCCACTACACCCTATTAGGCTATTCTCCATCCCCAAACACACCGGCCCATCTTCAACGGTGGGAGTCCCTCCTAGGGATATCGGTAATGTTGGATACATGGGGGTGCACCCTAGAACTAATGCCGAAGGCTATCTACTGCACAACCGTATATGAAACCTTCTATAAACTGTTAGCATATTGGTACTATGTCCCTTCCAGACTTTCTAAAATGTTTCAGAGTGCGTCTCCTGTTTGCTGGAGAAACTGTGGCCAGAAGGATAACACAATGCATATTTGGTAGGAATGTCCCAAGCTCCGCCCCTTATGGAACGCTTGCTTTCTAGTATTGTCCAAATTAGGCATATCTCTCCATAAATCACCTGCTATAGCCCTATTACACATAGGAATACACACCTTACCAAAGCATCACTCGTAGATATGCATCTATCTATTCATGTGTATCAAACATGCTATAGCATGTGAGTGGCAGAAAGAACTCCCCCCAGCTGGACCAAAATTTGTAGTTCAATGGCCTATTTATACACCATGGAGAAAGATATATTTTACAAGCTAGGTAATTCCGATGTATTCGACCTGACTTGAGCAGATTGGAGGCATAACTATGACACGGTCTGGAAGCCCAATCTTTTGTCCACAGACCGACCTAGCCATTAGGATAGATGACCATGTCCTACTTTGCTATCACCGCGCCTGTAAAACCCCTCCCCCCTTCCCTTTTCCTTTCCCCCTCCCTACACCCCTATTCATGATTCCAGATAGGACAGGGGCTTTTAGCCCCTGGTGTCACTTTTAACTTGAAAATTATGTTGTTCGTTTGATAGAATTTTGTTATGGGTACATTGACTTATTATGCCTATTGTTTAGCAATGTCCTGTTCTGTTTTTTTGTATTGTTAGGCCCTGGGCTTAATGCCTTCAATTGACTTATTTTTCATGTAACTCTCATTGTACACCAATAAAGCTTTTGAAAACTCGAAGAAAAAAAAACAAAAACACTAAGGGGTATATTTAAGTAGTGTATCATGTCTGCTGCACATCGATAAATACCGACAGCATGCGCTGTCGGCATTTATCAATGCACCAGCAGTTCTTGTGAACTCTTGGTGCAATGCTGCCCCCTACAGATTTGCGGCCAATCGGCCGCTAGCAGGGGGTTTCAATTAACCCGATCGTATTTGATCGGGTTGATTTCTGTCCGCCGCATTAGAGCAGCGGTCTTTAGACCATACTGAGCTTGATAAATATGCCCCTAAGGGCCAGATTACAAGTGGACTGGTATTTAGTGCACTAATTCCGCTAGAAGTAAGCGAAAGTGAACTGCTTTCGCACAAGCGCTAACCCAATGTGCAAAAAGCCAAACTTAGGATATCAATGTATCCCCCCATAGAAATTAATAGAGCAAAAAAGTAGGAAAAAGCATAATCACGTGCACAAACCCGATCCCATATTCTCAATGCACTTTTAATGCACTAACCCTACATGAAAATATGAATATTTCACATTCCAATGTTCTTCACATAGCAGAATATGTTCTATTTATTCATAATTTCAAACATATTCTGCTATGTGCAAAAAATTGGAATGTGAAAATATTTACAGAAATTACATACTATAACACTTCATTAAATATGAATATTGCATAAATATGCTTTATATGTTTTCATCTACTTAAAGTAAATGTAAACGTTCATGAATTAGTGCCCAGTTTTTAAAAATACTATTAAAAACAGGGACACTTTTACAAATACTTACCTTTCTCTTCAGAAAAGCCGGATCAGCGGTCCCCCGCCCGCAGCTCCTCTGTACTTACGTCACCAATGACGAAACCAGCTTCCTCGAATCATGGCTTCCCCCCCAGACCGTACATTTTGTGAGGCCTGCAGTCATTAGAAGAAGCCGGTTTCATCATTGCTGTGTAAGTACAGCATAAGAAGCGGATGGGGGATTTTCGATCCTACGTCACTGAAGAGAAAGGTAAGTATTTGTAAAAATATACTGCAATGTAAACTTTCATGAATGAAAGTGCCCCTGTTTTTAATAGTATTTTTAAAAACCGGGCACAAATTCATGAAAGTTTATATTCACTTAAACTGCAAAAGGGCTCCAATGCCCCCCTGCCCCGCCGCACCCTCGCCCCACACACACACACACACACACACACACATATATATATATATATATATATATATTCCTGAAAAAAGGTTGCACTCTCAGGTCTTTGGATAAAGCAAGAAAAATACTTTTAATGAAACGTTTTCGGGGAATTTCTCCCCATCATCAGCATAAACACAAGCTGCATCAAACAAACTTATATACAAACTACAAATAATCACAATAATTTCAAAAACCTGTGTATAGTGTCCTCTCAGTGTGGTGGCGCCAAACTTTGTGTGAGTGGAACGCATACTGCGTTCCACTGTGCAGACCGGAAGTGCTAAATGTGATACTTTTTCCGGTATTATTATAAACAAAATAATTTTTAAGCAAACTAATTTTTATCAAATGTACTTGCAATGATTGCATCTTATAAATTACTAGTGTCAACATGTCACAGTGTACAAAATAATTCATTATGTATACACCCCGTATTGGCTGTGTATAACACTTCATGTGAGTTACACGCGTGCGTGAATCAATTTTACCTATGAGGTATTCCCCATAAAAACAATCTTATGTGTTATCATTTTATTTTATTATATTATTGCCCGCTATGTTCTTTCAGGCTTCCCCATATAGCTTTACCTATATATGCCTCTTGATCAGCTGTGTGCGCTCCGTGTGTGTTACCGCTGTCATGGTCTGGTTGTCATAGAGACTGTTAGTTGTACCAGATCTAATTTAGGCGGATGGGTCTATTATTTGCCCCTTAATGTTATATACCATTACTGTGTCATATTACCTTAGGGCCATGCACTTGTTGGGTTAATTTGCTACACTTTAAATATAGGATTCAGGTTTTATATAGTCCTCTGCATGTGTCACCTGTATCTCCTAGGGTGCATGTGTTGGGGATATACACAGGGTATTCTCTAGCTGAGGTTATATACACCATCTCTATATTGTTCCTATTTTAATATTTTAGTATTTTAGCAGGGACTCTTTTACGATATCCATATGGGCTATATGCTTAATACATATGTATAAACCTTAAAAGTTAAAGACATAAAGTAAAATAGAGAGTAAAATATATGAAAGCAACTCTAATTTTGTTGCTGCAATGTACACTTAGTGTGAGCTATATGTATTTAGTTTTGATGTTGTTTGTAAATTATTTCTATCAACCTTGTTTATCTCTATACACCCAGTTCACACTGAGTAATTCTCATATTCTATGCATGATTTTGAGCAAACTTCTGTGTCCATATTGCTTCATATGGTTACTTTATGGCACATTATTATGTAATAACTTCCTTCAAATTTATATTTTTAATTAATATTCTATAGCAAATGTTCTATAATAGTCCCAATTCTATGACCATATATGTTGTATTTGCACAACCTGACTTGGATTAGGTTTTCCTCAACTCGGGGGTTACTTGTTTCCCCTGGTTGTTGTCTGTCCATAGTTCGTTGTCCTGTGGCTCTATAGTATTCCAATAGGTCAATATCTTGTATCCTGCATCTAGGAATCATCTCCTTGATTTATTATAGGTAGATAGTGTCCTTGAAATTATTGCATGATTTGAGACTGTTCGATGTTTGAAGGCTGCTCAATATTTTAAAGCTGCTCAGTATTTTAAGTCTATTTGAGTTCTTGTGGGTAATTGGAAAAGAGAGACCGAGTACTGTTGATTTGGAGGGATCATCTTCATGTCCCCCCCAGAAAACAGATGGTGCGTCACGCACTCAGTAGTCTACCCCTCTAGGGGCCTGACTTACAGTGCATCGCTACATATTACTCAAGGTCTATATACCATACCCCTGTATGTATCTCTACTTAAATGAGCGCTTTAAAATCTGGAGGGGAGTTTAGTCCTCCTGGGGCTATGGTGCCCAATCTATACATCCACTCCGCCTCTCTTCTTAGCAAAGCCTTGTTTCTATCGCCTCCCCTATCCAGGGGGGGGATGTGGTCTATCAGGATATACCTGATGGTGGACACCTGGTGTCCCATTCTCGCACAGTGTCTGGCCACTGGTTGGTCTGAGTCTCCTTGGTCCAACGCCAGCCGTATGGCACGTCTATGGTTGGCCATCCTTTCGCGGAGTGTTCCGCTCGTTTTGCCCACATAGAACCAAGCACATGGGCAGAATAGCAAATATACTACAAATGTAGTGTTACAGGATATTGAGTGTTTAATCTTGAATATCTTGTTTGTATGTGGATGGTGAAAGTTCTTAGTCGCCATCAGGCCATTACATGTTGTGCACCCTAGGCATCGATATGATCCTTTGATGTTTGTGTGAGATGTATCCATGTAGCTTGATTTGGGGTCTGTACGTACCAAACTGTCCTTAAGGTTGGTACCCCTCCGGTATGCTATCATTGGTGTCAGGTTGTGCGTGAAGGTCAATTTGGGGTCAGATTGTACTATTGGCCAATGTTCCCTTAGTACTCTTCCAGCTTGTGTAGTATTTGGTGAGAATGTCGTTGCCATTATCAACTTGTTGGATTTCTCTGTCATATTATCCTTATATATCAGACTGTCCTGGGTGTAAGGAAGGACTTCCTTTAGGGTGCTGTCAACTATCTGTTGCTTGTACCCCCACTGCAGGAACTTGTCCCTCATGAGTTGCAGCTGTGAGACCCCTGTGGCTAAATTGGAGTTATTCCGTACGACCCTAGTCATTTGGGACTTGACTATACCTTTTAATAGGGCTGGGGGGTGGCAACTGTTGGCACTTAAAATAGAATTTCTATCAGTGGGTTTACTGTAGAGTGTAGTACCCAAGGTGTTACCTTCTATATAGATATTAAGGTCTAGAAATTGTATTTCTTTGTGATGGTGTGTAATCTTGAACCTCACTGGTGTGGGAGTATTATTCCAATCCCTAAACCAGTCTAACAATGCCACTAGGCCACCACGCCATACCATAAACACATCGTCGATATATCTTACATAGAAGATAACCGACGATGTGTCCATGTTCCACAGGAACTGATTTTCAAACTGAGACATATAAATGTTGGCATACGATGGGGCCATATTGGACCCCATCGCCGTGCCTGTGAGTTGCAAATAAAAGGATGTCTCGAAGCGGAAATAGTTCCTAGTAAGGCAGTATTCCATGAGTGTCAAGAAAAAGTCAATAGGGGGGCCCTCATATTGTGTACTCTCAATGAGGTGTTGTTTAGTTGCCATGAGTCCTGTGTCATGTGGGATGACAGTGTAGAGACTGCTGACATCCAGGGTAACCAGGATGTCACCAATCTCCACTCTCACATCCCTCATCTTTCTGATTAAATCATTAGTGTCTGAAATGTATGATCTGACTGTCTTAACAATAGGTTGAAGGTAAATGTCAATTACTTGTGCCACCGGCTGTGTGAGTGACTGAACGGCTGAAACTATCGGCCGCCCAGGTGGGTGTTCTAGAGTTTTATGTATTTTCGGTGTGGTATAGAGAATTGGGATCCTGGGGTGTGTTGTAGTGCAGTACTCAAATAATTGTTCCGTTAGGTATCCTTGTTCAAATCCTAATTTTAGAATACTATCCAGTTCCTTCTTATATTTGGCCGTAGGGTCACCTGGTAGTTTTCTATAGGTGTTATTGTCGGTTAGGACATACTCATACAGCTAACCAACAATAACACCTATAGAAAACTACCAGGTGAAATGTATGATCTGACTGTCTTAACAATAGGTTGAAGGTAAATGTCAATTACTTGTGCCACCGGCTGTGTGAGTGACTGAACGGCTGAAACTATCGGCCGCCCAGGTGGGTGTTCTAGAGTTTTATGTATTTTCGGTGTGGTATAGAGAATTGGGATCCTGGGGTGTGTTGTAGTGCAGTACTCAAATAATTGTTCCGTTAGGTATCCTTGTTCAAATCCTAATTTTAGAATACTATCCAGTTCCTTCTTATATTTGGCCGTAGGGTCACCTGGTAGTTTTCTATAGGTGTTATTGTCGGTTAGGACATACTCATACAGCTAACCGACAATAACACCTATAGAAAACTACCAGGTGACCCTACGGCCAAATATAAGAAGGAACTGGATAGTATTCTAAAATTAGGATTTGAACAAGGATACCTAACGGAACAATTATTTGAGTACTGCACTACAACACACCCCAGGATCCCAATTCTCTATACCACACCGAAAATACATAAAACTCTAGAACACCCACCTGGGCGGCCGATAGTTTCAGCCGTTCAGTCACTCACACAGCCGGTGGCACAAGTAATTGACATTTACCTTCACATAAGATTGTTTTTATGGGGAATACCTCATAGGTAAAATTGATTCACGCACGCGTGTAACTCACATGAAGTGTTATACACAGCCAATACGGGGTGTATACATAATGAATTATTTTGTACACTGTGACATGTTGACACTAGTAATTTATAAGATGCAATCATTGCAAGTACATTTGATAAAAATTAGTTTGCTTAAAAATTATTTTGTTTATAATAATACCGGAAAAAGTATCACATTTAGCACTTCCGGTCTGCACAGTGGAACACAGTATGCGTTCCACTCACACAAAGTTTGGCGCCACCACACTGAGAGGACACTATACACAGGTTTTTGAAATTATTGTGATTATTTGTAGTTTGTATATAAGTTTGTTTGATGCAGCTTGTGTTTATGCTGATGATGGGGAGAAATTCCCCGAAAACGTTTCATTAAAAGTATTTTTCTTGCTTTATCCAAAGACCTGAGAGTGCAACCTTTTTTCAGGAATATTTATTACATGTTTGCACCCAGGCAGATGACCTCTGGAGGGTAACACTATATACCGGATGGCATTATATATATATATATATATATATATATATATATATATATATATATAATATATGAAAAAGTATAATCCACACCTCACACATAAAGGAGATCCAAAGATAAAAAATATAATTTTTTTATTCTCAATATATTTTAAAAAAAAAGCCATAAAAATCAATTGAAAAAAATCTAGTCTGGTGGAAAAGAGTCCCAAACATGGTTCGGGCCTACCCCTAGCCCTTGATCACTGGCATACACACCAACTCCAACCAGACTGCTATTTAAAGCCAACTGTGCTACTTCTTAAAGGAAGATATTTTATGGCTACAATTCAAATCTAGTTAACAGATATCATTGACAAGAATCATTCATATACTTAGTATGTGCTTCAAACATTTTTACATATCACCGAACAAAAAAAAAACCCAGCATCATGCTATAGTTATCATTATATGTATGCATTTGTTAAATATATTCTTACTTTTAATTTTTAAACTCTTTCATTACAAAAAATCTTAATATTTTTGATGGACTCAATAAAATAAATTGATGTCCATAATTGAATTTAAACCATCTGGATGTTTAGATGTAATTTAAAGATCCATAGAACCTCTTTTTGATCGATCTAACTGATCTCCGCCCCTTCTATGTCTGGGTATATGGTCGATTCCTTGTATTTGTAAAAGCATGTCATTTGATTAATGTTCGTATCTAAAATGTTGAGCTATAGGGATATTGCTTTCAGGGTTGCTGATATCTCTTAAATGTTGGAGGGCTCTGTCCCGTAATACGTGTTTAGTGCGCCCCACATGTTGTGTTGCATGTTATGTTATGACAAAGGTCATATTCCTCTCCAGTAACAGTTCAGTTAAATTTACTTTCTATTTTTAAGTAATTACAAGTTATACAGATATTACCATTGCACTTATAGCAGCCCATTCTAGCAGCAAGCCATGAAGTAGATCTCTTTTTGGTAACATAGAAGGTGAAAAGGATATTCCTCAATGTCTTAGCTTTTCTGCAAACATAATTACAACCTTGAGATACAATAAATATATAAAAATATTTTTGCAGTACAGCGGTCCCACCCCTTGCTCTCTCCCCCCTCTCTTTTGCTCTCTCCCCCCCCATCTCTTTTGCTTTCTCTCGACCCTCTCCTTTGCGCTCTCTCCCCCCTCTTTGGCTCTCTCTCCCCTCTTTGTCTCTCTCCCCCCCTTTCTTTTGCTCTCTCTGCCCCCTCTTTTGTTCTCTCTCCCCCCTCTTTGGCTCTCTCCCCCCTTTCTTTTTTTCTCTCTCCCCCCTATTTTGCTCTCTTTCCCCCCTCATTGGCTCTCTCCCCTCTTTTGCTCTCTCTTCTCTTTGGCTCTCTTTCCTCTTTGGCTCTCTCTCTCCCCTCTTTGGCTCTCTCCCCCCTCTTTGGCTCTCTCTCACCCCTCTTTGGCCCTCTCCCCCCCCTCTTTGGCCCTTCTCCCCCCTCTTTGGCCCTCCCCCCCCCCTCTTTCGCTCTCTCCTCCCTCTATTTGGCTCTCTCCCCCCTTTTTGGCTCTCTCTCCCCTCTCTTTGGCCCTTCTCCCCCCCCCCCTCTTTGGCCCTTCTCCCCCCCTCTTTGGCCCTTCTCCCCCCTTTCTTTTGCTCTGTCTTTCAAACCCTTTGTCTCTCTGGCCACGCCCCCATAGTGGCACCCCACCCGGCCACACCCCATCGCGTCAGCACCCGTCCGGCCATGCCCCTCGCCGTGCCCGGCCACGCCTCTTGTCGCATCCGGCCACGCCCTTCTCCACGCTCGGCCAAGCCCCCATCGCGACACTCCCGTCGACCACGCCCCCTGACACTCCGCTTCAGCCTTGCTCTGTGCTGAGTGTCAGGATCCAAACGGCCAGGTATGTTTGTCATGTGCAGTCTCTACTGCGCATGACTGCATCTGACAAACATACTTTGCCATTTATTATATAGGATATATATATATATATATATATATATATATATATATATATATGTGTGTGTGTACATATGTATGATACATTTATATGTCTGTAAATAAATATATACACATGTAAATACATATACTGTACATTTGTAAATATGTATATGTTTGTATCTCTATGTTAAAGCCCTTTGCCTGCCTTTTTTTCTAACACCTGAGACCTTATATGTTTGAGCTGTCATAACTTTTTTGTGCAATATTTTCTTTTAAATAATTTTATCAGATAGTGTTATTATGAGTGTAACTGTACTTTGTAATGTATTTTTGACATGTTTTGTGACACTTGTTTTTAAAAATACTTAACCAGAGCGATAGGACACACTATCCCGGCCATACTGATGCATGTTAATTTCAATTGTGCTCAAGTGATTAAGCAAGAAGAGCGCAAAACAATTACGAGGTTTAGGGGCACTGCACACTTTTTTGACTGTACCGCAAATTAACTTACGCAATTTGCGTAAAGTCTTTTTTCAATGGGACTTCCATAGCACCGATATTACAAGCTTTTTCTGGGAGGCCAAAAAGTGAGCGGTACAGCCTATCCCGCAAGATTTGCAACGCATTCTAAAGTCAGTAGTTATGAGTTTTACGTTACAGAGCTGTAGCATAAAACATAACTAAAGTGCTAAAAAGTACACTAACACCCATAAACTACCTATTAACCCATAAACCGAGGCCCTCCCACATCGCAAACACTAAAATAAAATTATTAACCCCTAATCTGTCGCTGCCGACATCGCCGCCACTAGAATAAACATATTAACCCCTAAACCACCACACTCCTGCATCGCAAACACTAGTTAAATATTATTAACTCCTAATCTGCTGTCCCTAACATCGCTGCAATTTACATTACAGTTATTAACCCCTAATCTGCTGCCCCAACGTCACCGCCATATACTATACTAAATTTATTAACCCCTAAACCTAAGTCTAACCCTAACCCTAACCCCCCTAACTTAAATATAATTAAAATAAATCTAATTAAAAATAACTATCATTACCTAAATTATTCCTATTTAAAACTAAATACTTACCTATAAAATAAACCCTAAGATAGCTACAATATAACTAATAGTTACATTGTATCTAGTTTAGGGTTTATTTTTATTTTACAGGCAAGTTTGTATTTATTTTAACTAGGTAGAATAGTCACTAAATAGTTATTAACTATTTACTAACTACCTAGCTAAAATAAATTCAAATTTACATGTAAAATAAAACCTAACCTGAGTTACACTAACACCTAACCTAACACTACAATTAAATAAATTACCTAAATAAAATAAAATTACCTAAATTACAAAAAAAACCCCACTAAATTATACAAAATAAAAAAAGACATTATCAGATATTTAAACTAATTACACCTAATCTAATAGCCCTATCAAAATAAAAAAGCCCCCCCAAAGTAAAAAAAACCCTAGCCTAAACTAAACTACCAATAGCCCTTAAATGGGCCTTTTGCAGGGCATCGCCCCAAAGAAATCAGGTCTTTTACCTGTAAAAAAAAATACAAACAACCCCCAACAGTAAAACCCAAATAAAATCATAACTAAAAAAACCTAAGCTCCCCATTGCCCTGAAAAGGGCATTTGGATGGGCATTGCCCTTAAAAGGGCATTTAGCTCTTTTTCAAAAGCCCAAACTCCTAATCTAACAATATAACCCACCCAATAAACCCTTAAAAAACACTAACCCCCGAAGATCCACTTACAGTTTTGAAGACCGGACATCCATCCTCAATGAAGCCAGGAGAAGTCTTCATCTAAGCCGGCAGAAGTGGTCCTCCAGACAGGCAGAAGTTTTCATCCAGACGGCATCTTCTATCTTCATCCTTCCGACGCGGAGCTGGTCCATCTTCAAGACATCTGGCACGGGGGAAACCCTCTTGCATAAGCCAATAGGATTTTTTCACCTTTAATTCCGATTGGCTGATTCTGAATCAGAATTCAAGAGATGCCATCTTGGATGACGTTATTTAAAGGAATCTTCATTCATCGTTAGCCGTGGAAAGAAGGGAATGTTCCGCACCGGATGTCTTGAAGATGGACCAGCTCCGTGTCGGAAGGATGAAGATAGAAGATGCCGTCTGGATGAAGACTTCTGCCCGTCTGGAGGACCACTTCTGCCGGCTTGGATGAAGACTTCTACCGGCTTCGTTGAGGGCTGACAGTGCTGGAATCGCTGAACAAACTTGGGTGTATATTCACCAACTCAAAATCCGGAATCAGCAATCATATAATGTTTAATATAAAAACATATAAAACAAAAGAAATAAAATTCCCTCGGCTCACGTTGTAAAACAGCGTTTATGCTGACACAAGACCCGTAGGCTCACAGAGAAAGTTTAAAAGCAACAACACTGGACGTACGTTTCGTTCCAGCTAGGAACTTTTTCAAGAGTGAATAAACTAACTTCCTTCCTGTCATTTATAGGCGGAAGTCGGATGATCCCTCCTATTAACCCTTTACAGGCTCACACATTAGAGGCTAAATATCCTTGCAGAATATCTTAAAACTTGCAATGTTCCAAATTTTGGAACCGGTAAAACATGATAATGTGTTTAACAAAACATTAAAACAATATTGCAATGAATAAATTTACAAAACTGAGAATATATGAATATATTCTGTGCAGCTTAATACCAATCAAACAGGTAGATTACGAGTTATGCTCGCTATAGGGAATTTAACGAATGCAACAAAAGTTGTGTTATTTCACTCCCTATAGGGCAGCCATTACAAGTTTTAAAACAGCCGGCTTGTGCGTACGTTATGGTTGCATTGCGTTCCATACCGCACAAATTACAAGCATTGTTTTGATGTGCTTGTACACGCTTTCCTGATAGACATCAATGGGGAGAAGGTGTCAGAAAAAAATCTAACACCTGCGATCGCGGAATAAAAAGCTCCGTGCCGTAGCCCATTGATGTCTAAACGTCTAAACACCCCTAATCTGCCGCCCCCGACATTGCCGCCACCTACATAATGTTATTAACCCCTAATCTGCCGCTCCTGATATCGCCGCCACTATACTAAAGTTATTAACCCCTATTCCCCTGCACCCCTAACATCGTCCACACTGTAATAAATCTATTAACCCCTTAACCGCCACCCCGAGACATCGCCACAACTAAATAAAGCTATTAATCCTAAACCTCTGGTCTCCCACATCACTACCACTAAATAAATCTATTAACCCCTAAACCGCCAGCCCCCCACATCGCAACAACCTAAATTAAACTATAAACTCCTAAACCTAACCGTGACCCTAACTCTAACGTAATCCTAACCCTAACCTAACACCCCCTAACTTTACATAATTAAAATAGAGCTAAATTAAAGTTACAATAATTAACTAACTGCCTATTTAAATCTAAATACATTCTTACCTGTGAAATAAAACCTAAGATAGCTACAATATAACTAAAAGTTATATTGTAGCTAGCTTAGGTTTTATTTTTATTTCACAGGTAAGTTTGTATTTATTTTAACTAGGTAGACTAGTTAGTAAATAGTTATTAACTATTTGTTAACTACCTAGTTACCTGTCAAATAAAACCTAAGCTGCTTTACACTAAAACCTAACATTACAAAAATTAAAACTACCATTACAAAAAATAAAAAACACTAAAATTACAAAAAATAAAAAAACCTACCATTACAAAAAATAACAAACAAAATTATCCAAAATAATAAAAATCATTCCTACTCTAAAACCCCAAACCCATAAAAAAAATTAAAGTAAAACCTAATCTACCCATTGCCCTGAAAAGTGCCTTTGTATGGGCATTGCCCTTAAAAGGGTATTCAGCTCTTTTATGAAATGTCCAACCCCTAATCTAAAAATAAAAACCCACCCCAAAACGAAAAAAAAAAACATTACACAAAATAACAAATGAATTATCAAAAATAATAAAAATTATTCCTATTCTAATACCTATTTAAAAAAAAGAAACCTCAAAATAAAAAACCTAATCTATAATAAACTATCAATAGCCCTTAAAAGGGCCTTTTGTAGGTCATTGCCCTAAGTTAAACAGCTCTTTTACCTGAAAAAAAATTACAAGCCTAAGCTAACCATTGCCCTGAAAAGGGCTTTTGTATGGGCATTGCCCTTAAAAGTGCATTTAACTCTTTTGCATTGCCCTGAAAAGGGCATTTAGCTCTTTTACGAAAAGCCCAAACCCTAAACTAAAAAAAAACACCCCAACAAGTTTAAAAAGTCCTAACACTAACCCCAGAAGATCCACTTACAATTGGGGAAGTCCTGCTTGAAGGATCTTCATCCCGGCGGCTCCATCTTCATCCAGGCGGCTCCATCTTCATCCAGACGGCATCTTCTATCTTCATCCCAGCGGAGCGGGTCTATCCTGAAGACATCCGGCGCAGAGCATCCTCTTCATATGGTCGCCGCCGTATACTGAATCTTCAATTCAAGGTACATGATTCAAAATGACGTCCCTTGCATTCCTATTGGCTGATTTGATTTTGGAAATTCAAATCAGCCAATAGTATGAGAGCTACTGAAATCCTATTGGCTGTTCAAATCAGCCAATAGGAATGCAAGGGACGCCATTCTGAATTGCGTACCTTGCATTGAAGATTCAGTGTACGGCGGCAACCGTATGAAGAGGATGCTCCACGCCGGATGTCTTCAGGATGGACCCGCTCTGTGCCGCTGGGATGAAGATAGACGACGCCGCCGAGATGAAGATCGAAGATGCCACCTGGATGAAGATGGAGCCGCCTGGATGAAGATGGAGTCGCCAGGATGAAGATCCTTCAAGCGGGACTTCAACAACTGTAAGTGAATCTTCAGGGGTTAGTGTTTGGATTTTTTAAACTTTTTTTTTTTTTTCTTTTTAGTTTAGGGTTTGGGCTTTTTGTAAAAGAGCTAAATGCCCTTTTAAGGGCAATGCCCATACAAATGCCCTTTTCAGGGCAATGAGTAGCTTAGGTTTTTGTTAGAGTTATTTTTTTTTATTTTGGGGGGTTGGTTGGGTGGTGGGGTTTTTTTTTTGTTGGGGGTCTTTGTATTTTTTTACAGGTAAAAGAGCTGTTTAACTTAGGACAATGCCCTACAAAAGGCCCTTTTAAGGGCTATTGGTAGTTTATTGTAGGCTAGGGTGTTTTTTATTTTGGGTGGGCCTTTTTGTTTTGATAGGGATATTAAATTAGATGTAATTCTTTTCTATTTTTGATCTTTTCGTTTTTGTTATTTTTCATAATTTAGTGTTTGTTATTTTTTGTAATTTAGTATTTTTTATTTTTTGTAATTAGATAGGATTTTTTTAATGTGTATTTTAGTTTAAATTTAATTTGTAGTTAGTTTAATATTAGTAAAATAGTTATATCAGTTTAAACTTAGTTTTGTTTTGATTTGACAGGTAAGTTTTAATTTAATTTAAGATAGGGAAAATGTAATTTTAATATAAAGTTAGGGGGGCGTTAGGTTTAGGGTTTACTAGTTTAAATGAGTTTATTGCAATGTGGGGGGCTTGCTGTTTAGGGGTTAATAGGTTTATTAAAGTGGTGGCTGTGTAGGGCTTAATAACTTTAGTATAGTGGGGGCGATATGGGCTGACGGCAGAATAGGGGTTAATTATATTTAAATTGTGTTTATGATGCCATAGGGCAGCGGTTTAGGGGTTAATAACTTTATAATAGTGTTGACAATGTCGGGAGGGTGTCGGAATAGGGGTTAATAAATTGTATTAGTGGCAGCGATGTCAGGAGCGGCAGATTAGGGGTTAATAACTTTAAAATAGTGTTTGCGATGCGGGAGGGCCTCGGTTTAGGGGTTAATAGGTAGTTTATGGGTGTTAGTGTACTTTGTAACACTTTAGTTATGAGTTTTATGTAACAGTTTTGTTGCATAAAACTCATAACTACTGGTGTCAGATGGCGTTACGGATCTTGTCGTTATAGAGTGTAACGCAAGCTTTTGAGCCTCACTGCAAAATTCGTAATGACTGCACTATGGGAGTCCCATGAAAAAACTTAATTTTTACAAGTGCGGGACTGACGTTGCGTTACGGGCTAAAAGGCTTGCGGTACAGCTATACCAACAAGACTCGTAATGGCTGCGGTGCTGTTTTAACGCGGAAATTACCATTTTTCAGCATTAAAAGACGAATGCACAACTCGTAATCTACCTGATTATGTGTTATTTCAGAATTAAACATAATACACTCTTTTTTAATGCCACCACTTTTAGTGTATTATGGAAACAATTTGTATGTTAAAGGAATTTTCTTTTTCCATGTTTCTATCCTATACGACCTAAAACTTAATTCAGTTGACCATATTAATTAAAAATAAATTAATTTGACTAAATGATAGCGATATTCATATGGCAACAAGGGGACCAGTTAACTTATCCTAAGATGCCCAACTAGTCTTATATAAGTCCCAGTTGCATTTAAAAGGTCCTATCTCTGTAGGTACCTGTCTACAGCCCTGGTTTCTTCTTATATGTTAGTGAAATGAGGGTCAACGTGAATCACACAAGAAAGGACAGAACATCTAAGTCCACATTTAAACCCTTTGGTTGTAGACAGTCCAATTTTTTTATCCAATATGTTTCATGTTGCCTCAATTTCAGCAATCTATTGGTGTACCAAACATTCGGGGCTACCCATTCAATTATTGTAATTTCTAAGTCTTTGGGATCCTTATTATGGGCCATTGCGAAATGTTGCAAAACACTGTGTGTATCTAGTCCTTTATCAAGATTGGTTAGGTGTTCCCTAAAACAATACTTAATCTGCACTTAGATGCATTTGTTTTGCGCTCTTCTTGCTTTATCGTTTTCTATTGATGGGTCTGTGATGGGACTCTTTTGTTGAGGAGCTGCATTTCGTTTGAAGATTGGATTCACACAAAATACACATATAAGTCACATACAAGAGACTATTAGTGCCTATACTGGACATTGGAAGGTACTTCTCAATATAAGTGTGCTCTGATGTGCATTGATCTATAACCGAATATTTTCTTTTTTTTTAATGTATTGATGTTCAAATCATGTTTTATATTGTAACATAAGTTAGCAGCGCCTAGTAGAACTGTTTGTTTGTATGTTTACTTTCAACTTGTAAAATGAGCGATAAACCAGACAAGCGCAAATACCCACAATAAACCTCTTTTCGCTTGCACGTAACTATTAGTATACCACTCGTAATCTAGCCCTAAACTGCTCTAAAGTCAACACTTTGTGATAGTTCCCATAATTTGCACTAAAATTAAATAGCTAGACACAATTATATATAAATATATATTTTATTAGCAGTTTTTTTATTTAGGACTCGTAAACACTTAAAAAATGGTCCTAAAGGCATACATACAGAAAATAATTGTAGCACTAGGAGGTGGCAAAGACCATATGGCACAGTCACTACAATACTTCAGTGGATTTTATAACCTTCATTCACTGTATAATCCTGTCATGTGCATAATCCTGAGACTACCTTAGTGTTTTCTCATGGGGAAGAGACTGAAAAAAAGAGCTAACATTTGATGATAGAAGAAAACTTTTTTTTATTTAATTTGTTTGTTTTCTTTAATTCCACACTGACTAAATCATAAAATGTAAATTTTAGCTTCAATGTCCCAGCACTGCATAGTAATTACATCTGCATACTCAATAAGGGCTCGATTAAAAGTTGAGTGCAAAATATCGCTTCAGTGAAAACAATATTTGCGCTCAACTTAGTAATACCAGCACACGCTTTGCATGGATGCATTGTGCTCACGAGAGTGTGATTACATACGCTCCAATGGAAGTGAGACATGGCACGAGAACTAGCGCAGCGAAGGGGGTAAGTCGCTCAGCGATGGGGAGAAAATATAAATATATATGTATATAAATATATACAGTATGTATATAAATATATACATATATATTTATGTTTTATTATGTGTATATAGATGTATTAACACATAAGTATATATTTAAATAAACATATACATATATATTTATGTTTTAATATGTGTATATAGATGTATTAACACATAAGTATATATTTAAATAAACATATACATATATATTTATGTTTTATTATGTGTATATAGATGTATTAACACATAAGTATATATTTAAATAAACATATACATATATATTTATGTTTTAATATGTGTATATAGATGTATTAACGCATAAGTATATATTTATGTTTTATTATGTATATATACATGTATTAACACATAAGTATATATTTAAATAAACATATACATATATATTTATGTTTCAATATGTGTATATAGATGTATTAACACATAAGTATATATTTAAATAAACATATACATATATATTTATGTTTCAATATGTGTATATAGATGTATTAACACATAAGTATATATTTAAATAAACATATACATATATATTTATGTTTCAATATGTGTATATAGATGTATTAACACATAAGTATATATTTAAATAAGCATATACATATATATTTATGTTTTAATATGTGTATATAGATGTATTAACGCATAAGTATATATTTAAATAAGCATATACATATATATATTTATGTTTTAATATGTGTATATAGATGTATTAACACATAAGTATATATTTAAATAAGCATATACATATATATTTATGTTTTAATATGTGTATATAGATGTATTAACGCATAAGTATATATTTAAATAAGCATATACATATATATTTATGTTTTAATATGTGTATATAGATGTATTAACGCATAAGTATATATTTAAATAAGCATATACATATATATTTATGTTTTAATATGTGTATATAGATGTATTAATGCATAAGTATATATTTAAATAAGCATATACATATATATTTATGTTTTAATATGTGTATATAGATGTATTAACGCATAAGTATATATTTAAATAAGCATATATATTTATTGGGAAAACACAGTCCCCATAGATTGCAATGTAAAGGCACTTTTTTGTGCCGTTTTTTTTCTAGCACCCCACATCTGCCGCTTTTAACCACTTATAACGGCTTTTTGCAGTTATATTTTTTAAAAATAAAGATGCTTATTTATTTTTATTAGAAAAAAAGAACAACACTAAATTTTGGGGGCAATTAGAGGACAGTTAGAAAATTAACCCGAGATCACTTATAATGGCTGATTATTTATTGCATGCCCTTAAACGGGCAAATTTGCCCATTTGCGGCCGTGCAATAAATTACTGCTCTACTTGTAATTTAGCCGTATATGTTTAGGACAGCTCTGTATATATTGTTTTACAATCCAGCCCCGCCCCTCCATTGAATATGTTTATGCTATCTCCTTTGCAGTGACCAATTAAGGACAGATATAAATACGTTTGTTCAAATAATCATTGGCTCACATTTAAGAAGCTGCGGGTGGGTAATGTTCCCAAGCTTGGAATCTGGCATCCAATGTTTGCTGCCAATGATGCAATAATTACTGGCAAAAGAGACCTGAAACGCCAAAAATGTAATTCCTGATTCATATAGAGAATACAATGTTTAAAAACTTTCCACTTTACTTATATTATCTAATTTGCTTAGTTCTCTTAGTATCCATTGTTGAAAAGCATACCTAGTTAGGCTCAGGAGCTGGGAGCTAACTGCTGATTGGTCTCTGCTTATATATGCCTCTTCTCATTGGCTTACCAATGTGTTGACCTAGCTCTCAGTAGTGTATTGCTGCTCCTTCAACAATGGATACCAAGAGCAAATTTGATAAAGTTAAAATGATACGCTCTATGTGACTCTCTGCTCCTGCTGAACCAATCACACAAAAGTAGGGGTTGTCAATCACCCTGGTAGGAGAGAGTCTGAGGTCATTTTAATATTATGGGTACCATTTCTGACGCAACGAATGCTGCTTCGGATTCCTATCGTGTCAGGCTCAGCTGAAACTGAAGTTAAGAAGCAGAGGTCATAAAACCGCTGCCCCTTAACCTCTCTGCCACCTTTTAGGGGATTGACAGCCCCTGCTAGCGGCCGATTGGCTGCCAGTGAGCAGGGGGTGACATCGCACAAGCATTTCACCATAAATGCTTGAGCAATGATAAATAAGGACAGCGTATGCTGTCTGCATTTAGCGATGTTGACCGGACATGATTCACTATATGATAAATCAACCCCTATGCCTCTGAGGTGGTAGAGAGGTTAGGGAGCAGCTGTTATTACTGCAAGGGTCAGAGGCTTTATAAAAGGGAGATCACTGTGTAGAATGTTGACAAATTAGAGATATAGGGGCCAAATTATCAAGCTCCGAATAGAGCTTTATGCACCTGTTTCCGCTCGAGCCTTAAGGTTTAACGGAAACAGTAGTTATGAAGCAGCGGTCAAAAGAACGCTGCTCCATAACTGATCTGCTGCCTCTGAGGCTGCGGTCTTCAATTTGCCCGATCCTATACGATTGGGTTGAATGACACCCCCTGCTAGCAGCCGATTGGCCGCGAATCTGCAGGGGGCGGCATTGCACAAGCAGTTCACAAGAACTGCTTGTGCAATGATAAATGCCGACAACGTAAGCTGTCGGCATTTATCGATGTGCGGCTGACATGATACGGTACATCGTATTATGAACGCTCGCACTTTGATAAATTGACCCAGTGGACTCAAGTCTGCAGTATGCTCTCCAGCCTTTCTGCGGGCAGTCGAAAAATCTCAATTTTTAGAGGTAACTTACATTAAAAGCAGGCAAACAATAATTAATGTATGGTACAAAGTTTTGTATTCTTTTTTAACTAGGCATAATTATGCAGTGTATGGGAAATTACATTTTAAGTGTCCATTTAACCTTTAAAGAAACATTTTCTGAATGATAAATGATGACAGACTATTGCAAAAGTTTATATTCTATAAATAAGTTAAAATGTTTTGGAAAATTTAATTTTGAGCGTAACGTCACTTTAATGTTTTCAAGGAGAAAGAATACTCACTTTTAATTTTAATTTTGTTTCTTTTGAAGAAGCAGCACAAGAAAAGGAACAATGCGATCACAGAGGCAGCAGAGGTTAACACAACCAGCATGAATACGTTCTCTTTGTCTCCAGTAGTTACAGGGAAAATATTAAATTCCTTGGACTGCACTGCGAATGCGACCCCTGTTAATAAAATATAGCAGTTGAATTGTCATTCCTTGTTGGACTTTATTATATATGTTTGTTATTCTTTAATATAATGACTCTGAGGTTTAGAAGCAATAGTAATATGTGCATTTATAATTCACTCATTTCAAATGTACCTATTTTTTAATATGTATATTTAAGAAGAAAAAAAAAATATATATATATATATATATGTATATATAAATATCAGCGTTACCTTAAAAACCTTTAGTCTTTAGTACTCTATGTCAGAATTATATCTTGCTTTTTTTTACAATGTTGCAAAACACTGCTGCTATAGACACATGCACAATGCTGAGCTCTTAGTTTTACTCTTCAATAAAATATACAATGATAACAAAGCAAATTTGATGACAGAAGTAAATTGAAAAGTTGTTCAAAATTGCCTGCTTCTATCCAAATCCTAATAGTTACATTTTGACTTTAAACCTTTAAACACTAAGGGGTAAATTTATCATGGTGCGGACAGACATGATCCGCTAAAGCAAATCATGTCCGCCGCACATCGATAAATGCAGACAGCTGTCGGAATTTATGATTGCACCAGCAGTTCTTGTGAACTGTAAAAAGGTAGAAAAGAAGAGGGCACCACAATAGTGCACAATCAGTGGTATTTGATCTTCAAGCATGCAATAGGTTATACTTACAAAATATAAAGCACTTAATAAGTGCCACAAACGCTTGCTGGACCTTTATCAGCTGTCCAGAAAGCTATCTTCTCGCAGATAGATAAATAGAATCTCCAATGGAGCAGTACCCACATTTAGTCCATAAACTGCCACTTGTAGCCGATCTCCCAGGTTCTATTGTTGCAAAAAGAAACCTCCTGGAGAAACTGCAAACAGTAAGGTGCGGTATGTGTTCGCTCACATACAAATTATGAGATATATTCCCATAGATGATATAAATAAGAGATCGTCGTGATGCCAAATATCCAAAAGCAATATAGGCTTTTAATAAAATGTACACGTATCACACAACGCATTTCCCGGTCGTACTGACCGCTTCATCAGGTGTGTACAAACAAACTAAAAATCACGACTTAAAAACCCTACTCTGCGTCTAATGCCTAGCAGGGCGCATGCGTGCAAAAAGTCCTAAAAATCACTGCTAACAGACAGATACGTACGCATGCTACTGTCTTAATTACAATGATATGTATCAATTAACAAATTAATGGATTATGTGAAATATATATATAAAATACAGGTGAACACCTGTTAACAAATATAACAAATATATTTTTGCATTTCATATATTATTTGACACCACACACTTACACTCATGCGGCCAGATTACGAGTTTTGTGGTAAGAGGGGTGCGTTGCTAACTTGCACGTTATTGTCACCGCTCACTTTCCTACCGTGCTGGTATTACAGGTTTTCATAAACCCGGCGTTATTAGGCAAGTAGTGAGGGTAGAGCAAAATTGTGTTCCATACCGCACTCCAATACCAGCGCTGCTTAAGTCAGCAGTGAGCTGGTTGTATGTGCTCGTGCACGATTTCCCCATAGACATCAATGGGGAGAGCTGGCTGAGAAAAAGTCTAACACCTGCAATAAAGCAGCGTAAAGCTCAGTAACGCAGCCCCATTTATTCCTAGGGGAAACACATTTTATGTTTACACCTAACACCCTAACATGAACCCCGAGTCTAAACACCCCTAATCTTACACTTATTAACCCCTAATCTTTCGCCCCCGAAATCGCCACCACCTACATTATACTTATTAACCCCCTAGTCTGCCGCTCCTGACATCTCCACCACTATAATAAACATATTAACCCCTAAACCGCCGCCCCCTCCCGCATCGCAAACACTAGTTAAACCCCTAATCTGCCATCCCTAACATCGCCGCCACCTACCTACATTTATTAACCCCTAATCTGCCGCCCCCAACATTGCCGCAACTATACTAAATTTATTAACCCCTAAATCTAAGTCTAACCCTAACACCCCCTAACTTAAATATAATTAAATTAAATCTAAATCAATACTACTATTAATAACTAAATAATTCCTATTTAAAAATACTTTCCTGTAAAATAAACCCTAAGCTAGCTACAATATAATTAATAGTTAAATTGTATCTAGCTTAGGGTTTATTTTTATTTTACAGGCAAGTTTGTATTTATTTTAACTAGGTAGAATAGTTACTAAATAGTTATTAACTATTTAATAACTGCCTAGTTAAAATAAGTACAAATTTACCTGTAAAATAAAACCTAACCTAAGTTACACTAACACCTTTCACTACACTACAATTAAATAAATTACCTAAATTAAATACAATTAACTAAATTAAATGCAAATACCTAAATTACAAAAAAAAAACAAATCACTAAATCACACAAAATAAAAAACAAATGATCAGATATTTAAACTAATTACACCTAATCTAATAGCCCTATCAAAATAAAAAGCCCCCCAAAATAAAAAAAAACCCTAGCCTAAACTAAACTACCAATAGCCCTTAAAAGGACCTTTTGCGGGGCATTGCCCCAAAGTAATCAGCTCTTTTACCTGTAAAAAAAATACAAACAACCCATCAACAGTAAATTTAGGAATTATTTAGGTAATGATAGTAGGTTTTATTTAGATTTATTTTAATTATATTTAAGTTAGGGGGTGTTAGGGTTAAGGTTAGACTTAGGTTTAGGGGTTAATACATTTAGTATAGTGGCGGTGACATTGGGGGCGGCAGATTAGGGGTTAATAAATGTAGAGAAGGACAGGCGGCACTCCAGGGAAAAAATTAAAAAGTCTTTGTTTATTCAAAAAAATATCTTAAAATAACAACACTCCGGTTGCAAACAAGTAACGGAGGAGGAGGAGACCTTACATGTTTCGTGCCCTGCGGCACTTAATCATAGCTACCTATGATAACGCTGCTTTTTCACTATAACGCAAAACTCGTAATCTAGCCGATGGTGTTTTAATTATGTCACTCTAGACACATATTAGTGATATCAGGCGCATCTAGCTTTCATTTTTTATTTTTGTTTAATCATTTTTGCCTCTGGTTAGATTGCGACTGCACTTTGCACTCCTTTTACAAAAGGGATTTCAGACAGGATTGTCATACTAGACAGACTACATCACTTAGATACCACTATGCAGAGCAAGGAACTAAGAATTATGAGTCATCAGACTCTTAGTAATTGTGACAATTTGATGGATTTACCACCAGCATCTGAAAATGAGCTATCTCTAACACAATTATTTCACAAATTAGAGGATGCAATCAAATGAGAACATAGACACTGGTGGGACATTGATACCCTAAAAAAATATAAAAGTAAAGGGCAGATACCTAGAGGCCTTAGGATTTCAAAAGTTTGTTCTTTTACACATGACAATGACCTCACTTTGAAATGGCAGAATGTATTGACAGAATGCTCGTTAAAGCTCATTGATTTACTTATTGAATATAGAGAAACACTCTTGAGCAACACTGAATCAGAAATTGAGACATTACAATTAGCTTTAGTTAAATGTGAGCAACATACAGAGTATGCCAGTAGAAACAAAGAAGTATTAGATAAATCTGATAACTATTTAAAAAAAAACTCATCAAAATTAAAGCTAAAAAACTGGCTAGGGATGAGAAGGATTATTTAGAAGGTTGTATCTATAATATTCACAATAGAAATACAACTGTTGAAGAGGTAGTAGAAGATATAAGGCAGACAAATGAACACTCTACGAATATTGATGTGACAGATAATAACAAATGGGTGAAAGTTAATTACAGAAAACCTAAAGATAAAAAAAGGAATTTAGTTAAAAAAAACTTGTATACTACAAATAATTATTCTAATAGACAATGGAATTCTGGATATAACACTGACTCTCTAGGCCCTTCTAGACAGTTTAGTGATTCCTGGAGCAATAAAGATTTCAATAGGGATTCACAGCATTATACAGATAGAACGAATAATCATACGGCTAGATCATATTCTTACAACCATAGAAATCAAGATAGGAGCATCTGATAAAAATTATGAGGAATATAGAAATCAGCATGTAGATAGTAATTATTCGAATCATACACATTATCAACAACAGAGAAGGGAAAATGGGGCATTAGAACAACAAAAAAACTGATAAATCTCAGGTTTTTCACATGATTCGAAATCAGTACAACTACACACTACATATAAGGCATGCACCCATTCGTTTAAAACAATTAGAAAGGGACCCTGTAAGAGAAGAATTTCTAACTCCCTCAAAAAAAAGAACATACACCAACGTGGCAGTAGAGGGCGAGCAAAATCAACCAAAAAGGAGAAACTTGAGAGAATGAAGGAGGGTATATTTAATCTCTCAAGTCATACACTCACTAATGAAGAGATCTGTGTGCTCAACAGAGGTTTATCTTTCTGTCTTTCAAATAGAAACAACTTATTTGAATTATTTGTTGACCTGGATAGATTTACAAGGAAACTGTCCATACAAAGGTATTTCAGTGAAAAGAAGTTATGTCATGAGAGACAAATACCCATAGTTACAGAAAATATGGTAGAAATACCTGATATGGATATAGTTTACTTTGAACCTGAGAGCTTGTGTGAATCGTTATTTGACAACTATGTACATTCCAATTTAATGTTAAAATTGAATTTTAACCCTCCAGTAACTAGCCATAATATATTACTTTTTCAGAATTTAGTTTTGGAGGAGTTTGGCTCACTGGAGACCAACATTCAAAAATCCAACCTCAATTTATATGAATTAAAAGCACTTTCTAGGTTGGCTAAGAAGGATGAACTGGTGATTAGATAGGCTGACAAGGGGGATGGGGTAGTATTGGAAGATATGGATGATTACTTAAAAGAAGCTAATTGTATACTTCTGGACTCTGAGTACTATTGAAAACTCACTTTTAACCCCACCAAACAATATCTGATTGGTCTAAATAAACTTGTCAATGCTTCTGGAAGGTATTTTAACAAAAAAGAGAAAAAATACCTTGTCCCTAAAACTCCAAATCTTGCATACTACTACCACCGGTAAAACTGATCATTTCAGGGATTGGTAATTTGACATTGTCAGGGCACCTGAGCATTATTGAATAATATATATATACATATATATATATATATATATATGTATGTATATTTATCTGCACATAGATTATGATAAGACCAAGAACTCATGTTTTTATTTGCTTTGTGAAACTGTTTATCAGACATTAGGGGCCCCATCCGATATGCAGTGTCGCCCGCAAAAGCTGGCAACACCATTTTTTGCGCAGGTTTGGTATCCTATATACAGTGCTGCATATAAATGCGGCACGTATATTTCACCCGTCAGACGTAGTTTTGCCATAAACTGCAGCCGTAGTATGGGAGCCCCGTAACTCCCTAAAATGCCTGCAAAAAAAACACCTAACGCATGCACAATGTCTATCTACCTGTCAACTGCAATCCCCCACCACAATACCTAATAAATGGCTAGATTTAGAGTTCTGCGTTAGGGTTAAAAAGCAACGGGTCCTAACGCTGCTTTTTAATGCCCGCTGGTATTTAGAGTCAGGCAGGAAAGGGTCTACCGCTCACTTTCTTACCGCGACTCGAGGCTACCGCAAATCCCCTTACGTCAATTGCGTATCCTATCTTTTCTATAGGATTTTGCCTAATGCCGGTATTACGAGTCTTGGAAGAAGTGAGCGGTACAGTCTCTACCGCCAAGACTTCTACCACAAAAAAAAGTCAGTAGTTAAGAGTTTTATGGGCTAATGCCGGAACATAAAGCTCTTAACTACTGTGCTATAAAGTACACTAACACCCATAAACTACCTATGAACCCCTAAACCGAGGTCCCTCCACATCGCAAACACTATAATACATTTTTTTAACCCCTAATCTTCTGACCGTACATCGCCGACACCTACATTATCCCTATGAACCCCTAATCTGCTGCCCCTAACATCGCAGACACCTATATTATATTTATTACCCCCTAATCTTCCCCCCCAATGTCGCCGCCACCTACCTACACTTATTAACCCCTAATCTGCTGACCGGACATCGCCGCCACTATAATAAATGTATTAACCCCTAAACCGCCGCTCTCCCGCCTCGCAAACACTATAATACATTTTATTAACCCCTAATCTGCCCTCCCTAACATCGCGGCCACCTACCTACAATTATTAACCCCTAAAATAAATGTACTATCATTAAATAAATTATTCCTATTTAAAACTAAATACTTACCTATAAAATAAACCCTAAAATAGCTACAATATAACTAATAGTTACATTGTAGCTATTTTAGGATTTATATTTAATTTACAGGCAACTTTGTATTTATTTTAACTAGGTACAATAGCTATTAAATAGTTAATAACTATTTAATAGCTACCTAGTTAAAATAATTACAAAATTACCTGTAAAATAAATCCTAACCTAAGTTACAAATACACCTAACACTACACTATCAATAAATTAATTAAATAAATTACCTACAATTATCTAAACTAAAATACAATTAAATAAACTAAACTATAATACAAAAAAAAACTAAATTACAGAAAATAAAAAAAATTACAAGAAGTTTAAACTAATTACACCTAATCTAAGCCCCCTAATAAAATAAAAAAGCCCCCCAAAATAATAAAATGCCCTACCCTATCCTAAATTATAAAGTAATCAGCTCTTTTACCAGCCCTTAAAATGACTTTTTGCGGGGCATTGCCCCAAAGTAATCAACTCTTGTACCTGTAAATAAAAATACAATACCCCCCCAACATTACAACCCACCACCCACATACCCCTACTCTAAAACCCACCGAAACCCCCTTAAAAAAACCTAACACTAAACCCCTGAAGATCTCCCTAACTTGAGTCGTCTTCACTCAGCCGAGCCGAATTCTTCATCCAAGAGGGACAGAAGAGGTCCTCCATCCGGTTGAAGTCTTCATCCAAGCGGTGCAGAAGAGGTCTTCCATCCGATTGAAGTCTTCATCCAAGTGGAATCTTCTATCTTCATCCATCTGGAGTGGCAGCATCCTGAAGACCTCCAACGCAGAACATCCATCCTGGCCGACGACTTCCCGACGAATGACGGTTCCTTTAAATGACGTCATCCAAGATGGCGTCCCTTGAATTCCGATTGGCTGATAGGATTCTATCAGCCAATCGGAATTAAGGTAGGAAAAATCTGAAGTTCAATCCAATTGGCTGATCCAATCGGATTGACCTTGCATTCTATTGGCTGTTCCGATCAGCCAAGATGGCATCCCTCGAATTCCGATTGGCTGATAGGATTCTATCAGCCAATCGGAATTAAGGTAGTTATGAAGTTCAATCCGATTCAACCAATCAGATTTTTCCTACCTTAATTTCGATTGGCTGATAGAATCCTATCAGCCAATCGGAATTCGAGGGACGCCATTTTGGATGATGTCATTTAAAGGATCAGTCATTCGTCGGGTAGTCGTCGGCCGAGAAGGATGTTCCACGCCAGAGGTCTTCAAGATAGAGCCGCTCATCGCCGCAAGGATGAAGATAGAAGATGCCGCTTGGATGAAGACTTCTGCCGGATGGAGGACCTCTTCTGCCCCGATCAGATGAAGAGTTCGGCCCGGTTGGGTGAAGACGGCTCAAGGTAGGGTGATCTTCAATGGGGTAGTGTTAGATTTATTTAAGGGGGTATGGGTGGGTTTTAGAGTAGGGGTGTGTGGGTGGTGGTTTGTAATGTTGGGGGGGGGGTATTGTATTTCTTTTTTTTTTACAGGTAAAAGAGCTGATTACTTTGGGGCAATGTCCCGCAAAAAGCCCTTTTAAGGGCTGGTAAAAGAGCTGGTTACTTTGGGGCAATGCCCCGCAAAAGGCCCTTTTAAGGGCTATTTGTAATGTAGTTTAGGGTAGGGAAATTTTATTATTTTGGGGGGCTTTTTTATTTTATTAGGGGGCTTAGATTAGGTTTCATTAGATTAAACTTCTTGTAATATTTTTTTTTTTTTAAATTTAGTGTTTGTTTTTTTGTAATATAGTTTAGTTTATTGAATTGTATTTTATATTAGATAATTGTATTTAATTTATTTAATTAATTTATTGATAGTATAGTGTTAGGTGTATTTGTAACTTAGGTTAGGATTTATTTTACAGGTAATTTTGTAATTATTTTAACTAGGTAGCTATTAAATAGTTATTAACTATTTAATAGCTATTTTACCTAGTTAAAATAAATACAAAGTTACCTGTAAAATAAAAATAAATCCTAAAATAGCTAAAATGTAATTATTAATTATATTGTAGCTATCTTAGGGTTTATTTTATAGGTAAGTATTTAGTTTTAATAGGAATTATTTAGTTAATGATATATTATTTAGATTTATTTAAATAATAATTAAGTTAGGGGGTGTTAGGGTTAGACTTAGGTTTAGGGGGTAATATATTTAATGTAGGTGGCGGCGGTGTAGGGGGATCAGATTAGGGGGTAATATATTTAATGTAGGTGGTGGCAGTGTAGGGGGATCAGATTAGGGGTTAATATATTTAATGTAGGTGGCGGCCGTGTAGGGGGATCAGATTAGGGGTTAATATATTTAATGTAGGTGGCGGCGGTGTAGGGGGTTAGATTAGAGGGTAATACATTTAATGTAGGTGGCGGCGGAGTCCGGGAGCGGCGGTTTAGGGGTTAAACACTTTATTTAGGTGCGGCGGGGTCCGGGAACGGCGGTTTAGGGGTTAAACACTTTACTTAGTTGCAGTGGGGTCCAGGAGTGGCGGTTTAGGGGTTAATAATTAGGCTTTTTGCGTTGTGGGGGGTTGTCAGTCTAGGGGTTAATACATTTTTTATTAGGAGTGAGAGGGGTATTGCGGATATAGGGGTATACGTGTCGGGCTTATTTTTGGGAGGCGTGTTAGACAGTTACGGGAAATTTTATACTTTAGTAAGTTTTTGTAGGCGCAGGCAGTTTCTAAAGTGCCGTAAGTCACTGGCGACTCCAGAAATTTGTAGTTACACTTATTTCTGGACATCGCTAGTTTGTCCGACTTACGGCACTTTAGCAACTGCCGGCTAAAGTGGGTATTAACCCATAAAGCACCATAGCCCACATAGCCTATTAAATCTATTAACCCCTAATCTGCCGCCGCCAAAGTCGCCGCCACTATAATAAAGTTATTAACCCCTAAGCCTAACCCTAACACCCCCTAACTAAATTATTATTTAAATAAATCTTAATAATATTACTATTATTAACTAAAGTATTCCTATTTAAAACTAAATACTTACCTATAAAATAAACCCTAAGATAGCTACAATATAATTAATAATTACATTGTAGCTATTTTATGATTTATTTTTATTTTACAGGCAACTTTGTATTTATTTTAACTAGGTACAATAGCTATTAAATAGTTAATAACTATTTAATAGCTACCTAGTTAAAATAATTACAAAATTACCTGTAAAATAAATCCTAACCTAAGTTGCAAATACATCTAACACTACACTATCAATAAATTAATTAAATAAATTAACTACAATTATCTAAAATTAAATACAATTAAATAAACTAAACTATAGTACAAAAACAAACACTAAATTACAAAAAATTAAAAAAATGACAAGAAGTTTAAACTAATTACACCTAATCTAAGCCCCCTAATAAAATAAAAAAGCCCCCCAAAATAATAAAATGCCCTACCCTATACTAAATTACAAATAGCCCTTAAAAGGGCCTTTTGCGGGGCATTGCCCCAAAGTAATCAGCTCTTTTACCTGTAAAAAAAAGAACAATTCACACAGCCGGCCAAAGTCTTCATCAGATGGGGCAGAAAAGGACATCCAGACCGGCAGAAGTCTTCATCCTATCCGGGTAGAAGAGGACATCCAGACTGGCAGACATCTTCATCCAAGCGGCATCTTCTATCTTCATCCATCCGACAAGGAACGGCTCCATCTTGAAGACCTCCGGCGCGGAGCATCCTTCCAGGCCGACGACTAACGACAAATGAATATTCCTTTAAATGACGTCATCCAAGATGGCGTCCCTCGAATTCCGATTGCCTGATAGGATTCTATCAGCCAATCGGAATTAAGGTAGGAAAAATCTGATTGGTTGATTTAATCAGCCAATCGGATTGAAGTTCAATCCGATTGGCTGATTGGATCAGCCAATAGAATGCGAGGTCAATTTTTTTTATTTTTTGTAATTTGGTGTTTGTTTTTTTTGTACTATAGTTTAGTTTATTTAATTGTATTTAATTTTAGATAATTGTAGTTAATTTATTTAATTAATTTATTGATAGTGTAGTGTTAGGTGTATTTGTAACTTAGGTTAGGATTTATTTTACAGGTAATTTTGTAATTATTTTAACTAGGTAGTTATTAAATAGTTATTAACTATTTAATAGCTATTGTACCTAGTTAAAATAAATACAAAGTTGCCTGTAAAATAAAAATAAATCCTAAAATAGCTACAATGTAATTATTAATTATATTGTAGCTATCTTAGGGTTTATTTTATATGTAAGTATTTAGTGTTAAATAGGAATAATTTAGTTAATAATAGTTATATTATTTAGATTTATTTAAATAATAATTAAGTTAGGGGGTGTTAGGGTTAGACTTAGGTTTAGGGGTTAATAAATTTAATATAGTGGCGGCGACGTTGGGGGCGGGAGATTAGGGGTTAATAAATTTAATGTAGGTGGCAGCGGTGTAGGGGGGTCAGATTAGGGGTTAATAAATTTAATGTAGGTGGCGGCGGGGTCCGGGAGCGGCGGTTTAGGGGTTAAACACTTTATTTAGGTGCGGTGTGGTCCGGGAGCGGCGGTTTAGGGGTTAATACATACAATGTAGGTGGCGGTGGGCTCCGGGAGTGGCGGTTTAAGGGTTAAACACTTTATTTAGGTGCGGCGGGGTCCGGTAGCGGCTGTTTAGGTGTTAATACATATAATGTAGGTGGCAGTGGGCTCCGGGAGCGGCGGTTTAGGGGTTAATACACTTTATTAGTTATTGCGGTCGGGAATTGCGGTTGACAGGTAGATAGACATTGTGCATGCGTTAGGTGTTAGGTTTTTTTTGGAAGGCATTTTAGGAAGTTACGGTGCTCCCATACTCAGCGCAAGGCCTGCTACGGATGCATTTTATGGCGAGGTGAAAATGGAGTAAGATTTCTCCATTTTCGCCACGTAAGGCCTTGTGCTGGATATTGGATACCAATTTATGACGCGGTCCCATGTTAGCCTATGGGAGTAAGAATTGAGGGCGACGGGTGAAATATACGGGCATAAGTTGTATGCTACGCCGTATATGTGATACCAAACCCGCGCAAAAACCGACGTTGCTGGATTTTGCGGGCGACGCTGCATATCGGATGGGGCCCCAAATACACATCTCTATTGCTAGCTAAACAGAAAATATATGATTGTAACTTTAAAATTCACTGTTTAAAATACAACTTGTATTTAAATTTCAGTAAAACACACCTCAGACTGTATTAAATATATATATATATGGATATGGGAAATACAATTCAGATTTGTAATAGATTAAATAACAATTGTAATAATCCCATTTTTGAAATATATATAACATATTGTTTTTCTCTCTTCCAGATGGGGCTAAAAGATGCTAAACACAGGATTGCCTGCATGGGATGACCTAAGTCATGTCATATGATTATGCACTAAATGTTTATGAAACTTTAAATGCATCTCTTAAAAATATAATAAGATGAAAGTATAGGAATTACTTTGATGTACTATGATTTTAAAAAACATACTGTGTTTGGTATCGGAGTAATCAGAAACTGTTGAGAAATATTGGAAGCTGAATATCGATTTGGTTATATCTGATAAAGTATAAGAGGTTGCTAAATATAGGTAATATTCAAATCAAATGTATTTAGTAATTATAATCAAATAGCAGGTCTAAAAGAACAAATTGTATTTTAACCTTGTGTTTCATAGTCCTATACAGTGTCAAGCTTGTCTGTTGTATGATAAGTAATTTATCTTTGCAAATATATAAATATATTTTAGAATTTGTCTTAACTGTAGGTAACTAAGAATTTAATTCAGCTTAGATAAATTGGCATAGGAGTTTGGTTGTTGGCACAAATAATATATACAAATTCTGATGTTTTAAATTGGAATTATATAAAATAAATTGTGGCTATATACAGTAGCTGATTGTACTGTTTGAATGTTAATGGGTCAGATTCTGGTATCTTATGGTATTTTAAATACAACTCTGATTTGAGAGACTATTGTGAATAAGGCAAATTTTATGATCTTTGCATAGCATATTATAATAGTTTAAACGTGTATAGTATTGATTCATATATGGTTTCCTACAAATATATTTTAATGTGTCTATAAATTTTAACTAATAAAAAGAATTCAGGAATTTACATTAATTGTCTTGGTATATGCATTTTTTATTGGGGGTTTATTTTAAAGAATAATTGTTAAATATATTGTGTTAAAACCCGGCCATATACTGACAACATGTAATCTATCTGAGTACATAGACCAATTCCTGAAATAATCGGTGATAGGTTTACCATCCTATATTAAGGACACACCGGACTTGATCTCTAAACTCTCCAAGATCAAAAAGGCAGGTTGCAATTTGCTTTGGTTGACTTGTGATGTTTCAGCGCTGTATTCTAACATAGCACATGATCTTGGTTTGAAAGCCATTGACAATTTTCTAACAAGAGATATATACCTATGAAACAGAGGCTTTTTCTACTCAAGGCCATTTCTTTTGTATTAAAACACAATTATTTTGTATTCCAGGAACAGTTTTTCCTACAAATCAAGGGAACGGCCATGGGTACCAGATTTGCCCCCAGTTTTGCCAACTTGTTTATGGGGATATTTGAAGAGGAGTACATTTACAACTCATCCCAGGGGGTGAGTCTTGTATTCTATGGCTGTTTCATTGAGGACCTACTCTTTATTTGGGAGGGATCTGAAACTTCAGCTATTAAATTTGTAGAGCATCTTAATGAGAATAATATGGGTCTCAGTTTTACATCCAAGGTCAGTGAAGAGGGAATTTACTTTCTAGATTTGGTATTATATTGGAGTCCAGGTGGACTCATTTCTACCAAGACATTCAGTGGATACGAATAGTTATCTAAACTTCAAGATTAACCACTATAAACCTTGGAAAAAAACAACATCCCTTATAACCAATTTTGTAGGATCCGAAGAAATTGTACAGATCTATGGGTATATGATGAACAAGCCCAAATTTTGAAAGATAGATTGCTAGAGAGGAAATATTTTATGAAATTGGTAGAAGAAAGTTACCTGAAAGCGAGAAACAAAGATAGATCGGAATTTTTTAAAGATAATAAGGGCAATTCCAACCACAAAGGAGATCTCCCTAGTGAAAACTCAAACAATTTACATTTTATTACACGTTATAGTACCAACCACAGTAAGATAAAAAAACATACTTCACAAACATTAGTTCATATAAAAAGGGGACCCAATTTTGAAAGATCTTATAGACGAGTCCACAGTCTGTACTTTTAGAAGGGCTCCAAGTCTAAAAAATAAATTTTCCCCTAGTAAAGTGGTAATGAGGAAACTAAGTACCAAATCTGTTAACAGATATTCTAAAAAGAACTTCTTAATCTTAGGAAAAAAAGGATTTTATAAATGTAATAGACCAAATTGTGGTTTATGTACTTTTACTACAGGTAATAGGGTTAATTTCAAGTCTTTCTCAACAAAAGAAGAATTTGAAATAACATCTAATTTTACTTGTGATTCCGCATTTGTTGTATATTTACTTGAATGTAAATGCGGAATACAATACATTGGAAGGACCATTAGACCCCTAAAAAAGAGATGCGGGAAACATCTTAGAAATCTTAAAAAAAACTCGTAAATCACAGTGTTCCTCAACATGGAGCAAGATGTCATGAGGGCCAAATGAATATTTTTAAGATTTTTCCCATTGAACATATTACCCCAAGTGTAATCATGATGATAGATTTTTATTTTTCTCATACTTTTATATATTTATTTTCATATTATTTACATTTATATATATATATATTATACTTTTAGCTAGATTCATGTTTTATAAGTCACACACCTGGCACTTTATCCAATAGAGAATACACTAACACATGATTAGGTATATGTATTATAAGATTACTATATACGCGTCTTTTTTACATCTCCTTAATAGTGGATCTTTAGGCATTGTTTGAGGATCCTACATATAGATTAGAATCTTCTAGCTTGTATCCATATTATTATCTTTTTGGTTAATATTTATGCCCAGTTTTTGGTAACGGGAGAATATTTGTATCCCTTTAATAAATTTGTTTTTTGGTTGCAGATACATATGTCCAATAGGGTATTGTTCATTATGTTATATCGTATATCATTGAGCTATACCATATATGAATATTTATTGTTTATTTTTAGACCTTTGTATGTTCTTAAAATATTATTTTATTATTATCAATACATCACTAATATATCACTATCATATCCATGCCATCCACATTTTGTTAACAGGTGTTCACCTGTATTTTATATATATATTTCATATAATCCATTAATTTGTTAATTGATACATATCATTGTAATTAAGACAGTAGCATGCGTACGTATCTGTCTGTTAGCGGTAATTTTGTTAGGCTACAGCCAGCTTCTTTATGTATGTATCATTTTACCTGTTTGATGTTATGAAATACATCTCAATGAATGTGGTAAATTTGTAGCATTTAATTATGGGGTCCTCGCTACATAGTATATTGTTTAAGGGTGGGTGTATCTACCTTGCCTTAAACATTTGTCAGAAACATCTTAATACTTATACAATGTAAACTGCTCAATTTTACACCGGCTATAGAATACTAGGCTGTTAGCATTTCATTATTGGGAATCCATTTGCAAGGGTAGGTGCGTAATTTATTATATTGACGTACACGGTAACACATCCAATAATGTGGAAGCCGTTCATTGCTTAGCATTTAATTGGCTATAGGACTTTTTGCATGCATGCACCCTGCTAGGCATTAGACGCAGAGTAGGGTTTTTAACTCTGGATTTGTACACACTGTACACATTTGTTTGTACACACCTGATGAAGCGGTCAGTATGACCAGGAAATGCGTTGTGTGATACTTGTACATTTTATTAAAAGCCTATATTGTTTTTAGATATTTGGCATCACGACGATCTCTTATTTATATCATCTATGGGAATATATCTCATAATTTGCATGTGAGCGAACACATACCGCACCTTACTGTTTGCAGTTTCTCAAGGATTTTTTTTTTTGCAACAATAGAACCTGGGAGATTGTCTACAAGTGGCAGTGGACTGAATGTGGATACTGCTCCGTTGGAGATTCTATTTATCTATCTGCGAGAAGATAGCTTTCTGGACAGCTGATAAAGGTCCAGCAAGCGTTTGTGGCACTTATTAAGTGCTTTATACTTTGTAAGCATAACCTGTATTGCGTGCTTAAAGATCAAATACCACTGATTGTGCACTATTGTGGTGCCCTCTTCTTTTCTACCTTTTTACAGATATAGTACACTTGCATCGCCATCAAGTTTGTAGAAGAAGGTGCAGCCTCTAGTCTCTCACAACGCTATTTGAAAAAGGATTCACAAGGGACTTTTTTTGGCACTGGCCACTTTGAGACTTATCCAGGACTTGAGCACATCAAGTATAGTGATTTTGTTTGTTTTTACTTATGTTATTGTTTCTTCTTTTTAAGCTATACACACTCACAGTGTTGCATTGATAGTTTATGCACTATAACAGCTTTGTACAGCTGATATAGACATATCACGAGTTATCATCCATACGAATTATTATTATTAGGTATTTGTAGAGCGCCATCAGATTCTGCAGCGCTATTATAGATACGTACCACTTGGGATAGCTCATGGCCTTAAAGCGACACTAAACCTCAAAATTTTCTTTCATGATTCAGATAGAGAATACAATTTTAAATAGCATTCCAATTTACTTCTATTATCTAATTTGCTTCATTCTTTAGATATCCTTTGTTGAAGAAATAGCAATGCACATGGGTGAGCCAATCACACGAGGCATCTATGTGCATTTAACTATCAGCAGCTACTGAGCATATCTAGATATGCTTTTCAGCAAAGAATATCAAGAGAATTAAGCAAATTAGATAATAAAAGTAAATTAGAAAGTTGTTTAAAATTGCATGCTCTTTCTAAATTATGAAATAAATTCTTTGGGTTTTGTTTCCCTTTAAGCACATGAGTATATTTGTGCACATTTAAATATATTTTTGCATTTCATATATTATTTGACACCACACACTTACACTTATGGTGTTTTAATTATGTCACGCTTGACACATATTAGTGATATCAGGCGCATCTAACTTTCATTTTTTATTTTAGTTATTGTGAACTGCTGGTGCAATACTGCCCCCTGCAGTTTTGACTCCAATCGGCCGCTAGCAGGGGGTATCAATCAACCCGATCGTATGAGTGTGGTGGATGAGTTAAGGAGAAGCGGTCTAAGGACCGCTGCTTCTTAACTTCCGCTTTAGGCGGAACTGAAGTGGAGCGGGTCGGAAGCAGCATCCGCTGCTTCATAAATCGACCCCTAAGGGTTAGATTACGAGTAAGCAGGGGGCGGCATTGCACAAGTATTTCACTAGAAATGTTTGTGCAATGATAAATGCCGACAGCTTATGCTATCTGCATTTAGCGATGTTGAGCGGACATGATTCGCTATAGCGAATCATGTCCGCTTGATATATGATAAATCTACCCCGAATGATGTATACATTGATTGGGTTCTAACAGTGGATGCTGAGTTGCCTTTGGAGTTTTAAAACAAGAATACTCTCTCGTTTTAAACTTTTTTGTCTTGAGAAATAAAAGCCCATTTCCCACCCTGTTTCCAACAGAGGACTTAGCCCTTATGGAAAGAGCCAGCAGTCAGTATTTTGAAACCTAAGTCCTTACTGTAGATTAGAAATAGACCTTTGATCATTGGATATGAGCCTTGAAGAAAATATCTATAGATAATGGGTGAAAAGATGCCACATCAGCACTGGGACAGAGTAGTGCCATTAAGTGCACTTACAACTCTGAACAACTGTTTAAATAATTATATATATGCTTTTTAATGCAAAGCAGAGCTTTTATTGAATGGGTCATTTTTGGAAGTGATGAGTTATTTACTATTTATGATTTATTGATTATTTGTTGATCAACAATTTAAAAAAAAAATGGCCGATTTCTTTACACAGGTCCACAGATCAATATTTTGGAAGAAAGAATATAAATCTATGGCTACTTAACCCACAGATAGTCATATATTACCTACAGATATTCAGTGGAACAGGGCTATATTTAGGTAAGGTTGCTGAGTAACCTCTATTTGTCCTTCTCCCCTAAAAACGGTTTTGTTGAGTTGTGATCACCTTGTTCGCCCATCAACCAGATGTCCTCAAAGCACACATTTTTAATTCAGCTTTTTCCTGGTGCTACAAAATGGCGCACATTCTTAGTTCTTAGTATATTTGTCAATATAAATAGAGCACTACTAATTGAACATGGGTGAAAGGATGGGAAGGTATTATTAGAACTTTAAGGGTCTAGGTACCAAAAGGACAGTAAGAGGGTGATATCAGTGTCAACAAAGAGGTACTTCACAATTGTTTTCCCATCTACAAGTCAATGAATGAAGGCCGCATTGTTTGGAGACTAGTAGATATCCTCCATTTTCACAAAGTATCTATCAAAGTTGTTATTAACCTCTTAAGGACATATGACGGAATTTTTCCGTCATAAAACAATTGAGCAAACTGAAAGCTGTGTCCTTAAAGGGTTAAAACTGAATGAACAACTCCAAAATCTTATTTTCCTATATTATTCTAAACAGTCTCCTTACTAATGAACAGAAGACTATGGCCGAGTTTCCATGGTTTTAATGAGTGGTAACAACAAGTATTACCATTTAAGTCTATAGAGATGCTTCTGATTAAGAGAAAACCTAAAACTGTTTGTAACTTTTGCTGAGTTTCTTTCCAAAATGCCAGCAAATGTGAACATGACATGGGTAGTTGATCAATTGTATCTTATGATAAGAAATCAATGCATAATATAAGTATGAATTAATTCAATATTATAAATTGTAAAAATTAAGTAAAAGCTTCAAGTTTCTTCACTTAAAAATAGAACCTTAAAGAAAAACAAACCCTTTTTTTTTCCTTTCATGATTCAGATAAAGCATCCAATTTTAAACAACTTTCCATTTTACTTTTATTCTGTTGGTATCCTTTATTAAAAAAACAGCAATGCACTACTGGGTGCTAGCTGAGAACACTGGAAAGCTAATGAAAAAGGTTATGCATGTGCACTATTCCCGGGGATCATACAACATTTTGTCAGGTTTGCCTTTCTAAACAGGCATTACCAATGTGTGCCACTCTGAGTTTGCCTGGCGTCAGCGCCAATAATTTTCTTAAAGATATTCGGATCTCTTTTGTATGTAGTGAGAGCTCGGGGTTTGGCAGTAGCTCATTACCTAGACTATATTCTGGTATACGCTCCTTCTTTTAGATGGCTCAGAAACATAAAAACACAGTTTCTTCAGTTCCTTCATTACCATGGTTGGAAAATCAACAACTGAAAAGCTTTCTTCTACCACGTACCAGAGTTGCCTTTTATAGCTTCGTCATAAACTTAAACTCAAATTGCAGAATCCATGTTCTCTTCTCCATAATGCTCTTCTTCCTACACTGCTTTAATGCATGGAGGTAGTAGGTGTAATAGTATTAGCTTCAGATACCATTTATTTTGCCAGATTCCATTTACATTCTATGCAGCTTCAAATTTCAGAACAGTGGAATGGAAATTGCAACAATCTGTCTCAGAAGATCTCTTTAGACTTCAAGATAAGACATTCTTTAACATGGTGGCAGACTTACCAATCTTGATTAACGGACCCTCTACCCTGTTCAAATTGGGTAGTATTTACCGAATACGCCGACTTGAGGAGCAGTCTGGGGTTCCCAGAAAGTGCAGGGACTTTGGTCTCCTTAAGAAGCAAGGTTTATGATCAATATCTTAGAGCTTCATGCAATCTTCAGGCCCCTACAGTGTTGACCCCTGTTAAGATTGAGTCTTTTCTGAGGTTTTAGTTAGACAATGCCAAGGGACTGGCCTTCCTCAACCACTAAGGGGCCTTAGCAATAAAAGAGGTAGCCCACATTTTGCAAGGCCGAACATCATCATTGCATGATTTCAGATATTTAAATTCAAGGAGTGGACTGTTGGGAAGTGGGCTTCCTCAGTCGGTGTTGGGGGAAACCAGACTTAAACCTTATGGCTTCTCACTTGAATTACAAGCTACCCCATTATAATGCAAGATCTTGAGATCCACAAGTGGTAATTCAATTTGATTTACATGTTTCCTCCTTTTGTTTTACTATCAAGGATAATAGCCAAGAAAAAACAGGGAAGGGCCTCAGTTATTTTCAGGACCTCACAGGACTTGATACACATATCTGGTACAATTGACCTCAAGCCAGCCTTGGTGTTTTCCTATCAGGAAGGACTTTCTCTCTCAATGTCTCTTCTACCATCAAGATATCCAGTTTCTCAATTTGACAGTATAACAATTGAATCTCTAATTTAGTCTCAGAGAGTTGGGTATTTTTTTTCAGATCAAGTGATAGACACTTTGATTCAGGCCAAAATGCCTTTTACAAGATGTATTTATCACAAAGTCTGGAAAGTTTTCTAAGAATTCCTATCGGAACTGTTTTCAGATTTTTTTAATTCTTAAATATTTTGCAGCATGATCTGAATAAGAGTTTATCAGCCAGTTCCCTTAAATACATTTCTGTCCTTTCCGTTTTGTATCACAAGAAGATTTCAAGACATCCTGACAAATAAGCCAAGATTTAAGGCCAGGCCTGATTCCCCTCTGTGGAACCTTAACTTGGTCTTGAGGGTTTCTTCAGGCTCAGCTGTTTGAACCTATGCATAATCTGGACATTCAACTGTTGTCTTGAAAGGTTCTCTTTTTCTTATCTACTTCCTTACCCAGAAGAGCATCTGAGCTTTATGTTCTATCTTGTGATTCTCCATACCTGATTTTTTTTTATCAAGATAAAACAGATGTAGGAATACACTTCTGTTTCCTTCCTAAGGTTGTTTCTTCTAAAAAGATCAATTAGGAAATTTTAGTCCCATCTTTCTGTCCAGCACAAAAAAAAAAACACATCAGAGAGATCACTTCATAACTTGGATGTAATATGGGCCTTGAAATCTTATCTTCAAGCCACTTAAGAATTCAGAAAGTCTTCTTCCTTTTTTATCCATTCTTCAGGTCCCCGGCTACTGCAATCACCTTGGCAAGGTGGCTTAAAGCCTTGATTCGCGTAGCATACCTAGTAGCAGGGAAGTCTCTCCTTAAAAGAATTACTGCTCATTCTACCAGAGTATTCATAACTTTGTAGGCTTTTAAAAATTAAAGGGATACTGAACCCAATTTTTTTATTTTGTGATTCAGATAGAGCATGCAATTTTAAGCAACTTTCTAATTTACTCCTATTATCAATTTTTCTGCGTTCTCTTGCTATCTTTATTTGAAAATAAAGGCATCTAAGCTGTTTTTTTTGGTTCAGTACTCTGGACAGCACTTTTTATTGGAGGATGGATTTATCCACCAATCAGCAAGATCAACCCAGGTTGTTCACCAAAAATGGTCATATGGCATATAAACTTACATTCTTGCATTTCAAATAAATGAAGAAAATTTAATAATAGGGGTAAATTAAAAAGTTGCTTAAAATTTCATGCTGTATCTGAATCACGAAATAAAAAAATTGGGTTCAGTGTCCCTTTAAGGTTGCATTGAACAGATGTGCAAGGCAGCTACTTGCTCATCTTTACCATACCTTTACCAAATTCTACCATTTTGATGATAGCCTCTTCTGAGGCTGCATTTGGTACGACAGTTCTTCAGGTTGCAGGGCCTGTTTAGTAGCTGCCTTAACTGCTTTTTCTTCCCTATTTCATGGTGGTCTTGTGGACATCACAGCTTGGGTATAGGATCCAACATGTGATAGCTGGTGGACTCTCAACTTATAAAGAAAATAAAAAAGGCTTACTTAATAAATTCAACTTCTTTCATAATGGTGAGAATCCACAAGACCCACCTTTGTTTTTTCAATAACATTTGTCGGCGGTACCAGTTTGCAGTTTTTACCCTGCTTTTCCTTCCCTTTTTTCTTCTTTCTTTTGGCCATATGTATGCCTAAGGAATCATGGGAAAGTTGGAGGGATTAGAGCTCTGTTGTTTGGGGTGTTTTTCCTTGTACTGTACCTACTGTAGGACTGGGCTTTAATCCCACATGTGATGGTGTACGGACTCTCAAGATCATGAAGGAAATGAATTTATCAGCTAAGCATAAAATTTGTTTTTTCATAAAATACAATTTGCTGAACAATTTAATTATAATTTTAATCTAATCCCCCTAATAAAATAAAAATCCCCCCAAAATAATAAAATTCTCTACCCTATACTAAATTACAAATAGCCCTTAAAAGGGCCTTTTGCGGGGCATTGCCCAAAAGTAATCAGCTCTTTCACCTGTAAAAAAAATACAATACCCCCCCAACATTAAAACCCACCACCCACACACCCAACCCTACTCTAAAACCCACCCAATCCCCCCTTAAAAAAAACTAATACTACCCCCCTGAAGATCTCCCTACCTTAAACCGTCTTCACTTAGCCGGGCACAAGTGGAACTCCAGAGGGGTAGAAGTCTTCATCCAATCCGGGCAGAAGAGGTCCTCCAAGCGGCAGAAGTCTTCATCCAAGCGGCATCTTCTATCTTCATCCATCCGGAGTGGAGCGGATCCATCTTCAAGCCAGCAGACGTGGAGCCATCCTCTTCAAACGACGTCCTAACACTGAATGAAGGTTCCTTTAAATGATGTCATTCAAGATGACGTCCCTTGAATTCCGATTGGCTGATAGGATTCTATCAGCCAATCAAAATTAAGGTAGGAAAAATCCTATTGGCTGATCCAATCAGCCAATAGGATTGAACTTCAATCCTCCGTTCCGCTCTGGATGGATGAAGATAGAAGATGCCGCTTGGATGAAGACTTCTGCCGTTTGGAGGACCTCTTGTGCCCGGATTGGATGAAGACTTCTGCCCCTCTGGAGGTCCACTTGTGCCCGGCTGGGTGAAGACGGCTCAAGGTAGGGAGATCTTCAGAGGGGTAGTGCTAGGTTTTTTAAGGGGGGATTGGGTGGGTTTTAGAGTAGGGTTGGGTGTGTGGGTGGTGGGTTTTAATGTTGGGGGTATTGTATTTTTCTTACAGGTGAAAGAGCTGATTACTTTGGGGCAATGCCCCGCAAAAGGCCCTTTTAAGGGCTATTTGTAATTTAGTATAGGGTAGAGAATTTTATTATTTTGGGGGATTTTTTATTTTATTAGGGGGATTAGATTAGGTGTAATTCGTTTAAAATTATTGTAATTCTTTTTTTTTTTTTTCCTGTAATTTAGTGTTTGTTTTTCGTAATTTAGTTTATTTAATTTAATTGTATTTAATTGTAGGTAGTTTAGGTAATTTATTTAATGATAGTGTAGTGTTAGGTGTAATTGTAACTTAGGTTAGGGTTTATTTTACAGGTAATTTTGTACTTATTTTAGCTAGGTAGTTATTAAATAGTTTAATAACTATTTAATAACTATTGTACCTAGTTAAAATAAATACAAAGTTGCCTGTAAAATAAATATAAACCCTAAGCTGGCTACAATGTAACTATTAGTTATATTGTAGCTAGCTTAGGGTTTATTTTATAGGCAAGTATTTAGTTTTAAATAGGATTAATTTATTTAATTATGGTAAATTTATTTCATTTAATTTAAATTATATTTAAGTTGGGGGGGTTAGGGTTAGGTTTAGACTTAGGTTTAGGAGTTAATACATTTAATATAGTAGCGGCGACATTGGGGGTGGCAGATTAGGGGTTAATAAATTTAAGTAGGTGTCGGCGATGTTAGGGACGGCAGATTAGGGGTTAATAAAATTCAACTAGTGTTTGTGAGGCGGGAGTGCGGCGGTTTAGGGGTTAATATATTTATTACAGTGGCGGTGATGTCCGGTAAGCAGATTAGGGGTTAATATATTTATTTAAGTGTTTCCGATGTGGGGGGGGGGGCTTGGTTTAGGGGTTAATAGGTAGTTTATGGGTGTTAGTGTACTTTGTAGCACTTTAGTTAAGAGTTTTATGTTCCGCCGTTAGTCCATAAAACTCTTAACTACTGACTTTTAAATGCGGTAGAAGTCTGGACAGGAGAGGGTCTACCGCTCACTTCTTCCAAGACTCGTAATACCAGCGTTAGGCAAATCCCATTAAAAAGATAGGATACGCAATTGACGTAAGGGGATTTGCGGTAGCCTCGAAAAGTGAGCAGTGAGCCTGTACCTGTCAGACTCGTAATACCAGCGTTAGGAAAAAAGCAGCGTTGGGACCTCTCAACGCTGCTTTTTAAGACTAACGCCAAACTCGTAATCTAGGCGTTAATTTCTAAAATATAATGAGCCCTATTGTAATGTATGTTTCACCTTCATATGCTTAAAGGGAATTAACCCAAAAATGTTCTTTCATGATTCATCTAGAACATACAATTTAAAACAACTTTTCAATGTACTTCTATTATCAAATTGTCTTTGTTTTCTTGTTATCCTTTGTGAAAAAAACAGGAAGGTAAGCTCAGGAGTGTGCAGATGTCTGCAACACTATATAGCAGCTGTTTTGCAACATTGTTATATAATAGAAAAAGCACAAGATGGCAGCACTTTTTCCTGTCATGTAGTGCCCCATACATGTGCACACTATCTACCTAGATATTTCTTCAACAAAGAATAACATGAGAACAAAGCAGATTTTATAATAGAAGTAAATTGTAAAAGTTTTTAAAGTTGTATTCTCTATCTTAATCATGAAAGAAAAAATGTGGGTTTCATCTCCCTTTTTAAAGCAGGGAACACCCCTTTGCAAGACACACTTTTTTTTCCTACGGCTAGAATTTCATGCTCCCATCAGTTTCAGCAAGTAGCAATATGTCAGATCCTACATACACTTTGTATTAAGGTTATTAAAGTTGTACATTATGGCTGGTTGCATTAGAAATGTTCTGTATAGCCTGCATGTAACTTTGCTTTGCCAGAACTGTTACATTTCTGACATTTGGATCATTCTTGATCTGTCTTTCATTGTGTGGTTAATGCCAGTATTACATTTTTAAAGCACAGCTTATGATGCGTGTCTGAGTTGCTTTGGTCATATTAATCTATTTCATTTCAAGTATCATATGCTAAGAAAATGGAAAAAAATTGGGGGGGGGGGGGGGGAATGCTGAATAGAACCAGGTTATAAAATGCAATATTCACAGCTATTGGCAATCAGGTGATCCTTATTCATGGATTTACATTTATTTGAGGTTTCTAAAAAATTAGAACCCTCCTATAACTGTATATATATATATATATATATATATATATATATATATATATATATATATATATATATAAATATATATATATATATATATATATATATATATATATATATATATATATATATATATATATATGATCTAAATTGATCTAAATTGTTTGCATCACATTTTTTTATGGTATCTATAATGACAAATTATGTGCATTAGTCTTCCCAGAGTCCTCATCATATATTAATACTGTAGATTTGCAGTATTGGAGTCAAAATGCAGGTCAACATATACAGTGAGTGTCTCCTCTAAGGCCATATTTTATGAGCAGCCCAGCAGTGAAACAGTTAACTAGGAAACCACTTTCTGCAGTTAGCAAACAATACACAATGCAGACTGCAATATATGGTTCCCTTATTAACTGTTTCACTGCTAGGCATCCCAAAATGAAGCCTTAGAGGGAAAACTGTATATAGCCACAATTCCAATTTCGTATAAGATATATATATATATATATATATATATATATATATATATATATATATATATATATATATATATATATATACCAACAAATCCGGAGGTAAAAGCACTCTCAATTATAATCCGGGGTGCTCAGCAAACAGTACACAATTCCAAAAAGAAGCAGGCACTCTCCGTTTGAATTTCAAATAATTTTACTAAGTGACGTTTCGGGGTTTCACCCCCGTCCTCAGACTTACAATAAAAGTGAGAAAAACACAGTGATATACTTATACCCCCTAACACCAATTATGTTTTCAAAAATACTATAATACAATAATACAATAATGCAATAACCAAGGCAGATACAATCACCTAAACTTCATTGTGCTCCAGCTCATAGCGGTGTACACCCGGCGCTTCCATTGCGTCATCTGCATAGAGACAGCGCTCTCTAGTGAGTCACACCCCCGGAAGCTGCCAACCACCTACCTCTGCCAACCACAGCAAAAAAACGTCATCAAAAGACGTTGTATGTGGCTGGAGGCTTAATTCCCAGTGATCGTTTAACCAACTATGTGATCCTGTGTAATAAAAAGGAAAACAAAAAGCATTATTAATATAACCTATAATACATAATAAATTAGAATTATCATTTTACCATCAAACTGTTACTACTTTTTTATATATATATTAAATCAGGATATAGCCTAGATGTAAACAATACCATTTGAAAAACACTTGTCTAGCGTAAGGATTTAACTCCATATTGCCCCTTCATTCTGCTATCCTACACTCCATACTTAAATAAATCTAATTGGAAATAAACACATAGGTAAAGTAAGATCTAGGCTGTAACAATGATGGCAGCTATTGTAATATTTTTTAGGAAGACATTTCAAACCATTAGAAAAGCATTAAAAAACATTTTCAGAACAAGCATTTTCAGAAAAACACTGCCAATCCAGCTTTACGTTCAGGCCTTTAGGGGTCAGAGTATCCAACTCATATGTCCATCTGGACTCCTTCTGTAGTAGCATATTACCCCTGTCACCACCTCTTCTCAGTGCAGGAACATGATCAATTAAAGTATATCTTAAATCACAGACATTATGCCCGCTCTCCAAAAAGTGGCGGGCAACTGGTTGGTCCGACTCTCCCTTCTAAATGGCCCTTCTAATTGAGCTCTTATGATTTGCCATACGTATTCGTAGGTTATCATTAGTCTTACCCACGTAAAATAAACTACATGGGCAATGTAGCAGGTAGACTACATGAGTGGTCGTACATGTCATCCTATGTCTATGTGTATACATTTTCCTGCTTCTTGGGTGATGGAAAAATGTACCCGTTATTAACCCATTACAGGTGGTGCAGCCACTACATCTATAACACCCCGGCTTGATATCCTCCAACCATGTCCTATTTGCATAGCAGTGAACCGGGTCAGTGAGCTGTAGAATATCCTTCAGAGATTTTCCTCTCCGGTAACCAATCCTTGGTTCACCCATCCCTTTAAAAGGGAGGGCATCCTCTAAGCTCAGTATTTTCCAATTCTGTTTTAGAATGGTACTTAGACCATTCTTATCAGCTGTGTAAGTGGTCACCAGGGTCATCTTATCTTGTTCCACTATTCGTTGCTCAGGGACTTTCTCAGAATATACTTCATTGATGTGCTTTTCCAACAGCCCCTTACGATAACCTCTCCTCAGGAAGCGTTCCTTCATCTCATCTGTTTGTCTTGCTGCCCGATCTCCTTCAGTATTGTTCCTTTTAACCCTTACAAATTGGGACTTTGGTAGCGCCTTCTTCAGTGCTGGTGGATGACAGCTGGTCACTTCTAGTAGAGAGTTTTTATCAGTGGCTTTTCGGAACAAAGTTGTCCCTAGACCATCCTCGGATTTGAAAATCTTTAGGTCAAGGAATTCTATCATCTCCTGATTCCAGTTCATTTTGAATTTGAGTGTTCTGTGCTCAGTGTTCAGTTCATTGAACCAACTGAGCAGATCCTGTTCATCTCCAGACCAGATCAATATGAGATCGTCAATAAATCTCTTGAAGTAAAGGATCTCCTTCCTCTTAAAACATTCGGTCCCATGGTCCTCAAATTCTGCCATAAACAGGTTTGCATAAGATGGGGCCACATTGGACCCCATCGCCGTTCCCATCAGCTGTTGGAAGTATTGCTGTTCAAACCTGAAATAGTTCTTCTTCAGACAGGTCTCAAGGAGGTCGAGGATGAACTCCACTGGGGGTCCCACATAGGGATTTCTCAATAGTTGTTTTCTTACAGCCGACAGGCCCTCTTCGTGGGGGATCACCGTATACAAGCTAGTGACATCCAGGGTGACTAGCCATTCACCTCCTTTCAGTTTGATCTTCACAAGGGAATCAATAACATCCTTTGAATCTTTTATGTAAGTCCTCATTCCATGCACATATGGCTGTAATAGACTATCTACATAGATAGCCAGTGGTTGCAAGAGTGAGTCAACCGCCGAGACAATCGGTCTCCCAGGCGGTCTCTCCAAGCTCTTATGTACCTTGGGGAGTGTGTAGAAGATTGGTATCTTTGGGTAATCCTTGATTAGGTAGCCCAATGTATCTTGTGTGATGATGCCATCCTCAAAAGCTTCCTTCAAGTAATCATCAATCTCCTTTTTGAACCTGTCTGTGGGATCCCTAGGTAGCCTAGAATACACAGCTACATCATCCAATTGTGTCAGGATTTCATCCCTATAGTAGGCATAATCAAGTAGGACAATCGCCCCACCCTTGTCCGCCTTCCTTAATACTATAGTTTTATCCTTAGCTAGTGCTTTAAGAGAATCTCTTTCTGCCTTAGTAAGATTAAATCTTACCTGCTGTCTTTGATCTTGAACCGATTCTTGCATTTCTTTCTCCAGCACCTTGCAGAAAGTTTGGATACTAGTGTTATTACTCCTAGGGTCAAAGGTGCTCTTCTTTCTAAACTCCACCACCTGTTCAGTACTATTGTGGCCAAAGTGCTCTTTAAGTTTCAGCATCCTCTGGAATCTTCGTAGATCAACGTGCAGGTCAAAATAATCTGTAAAACCCGTAGGTACAAAAGATAGTCCCCTTCCTAGGAGCCTCAAATCAGTTTCTGATAGTATCCTTTGGCTTAGATTAATGACAATGTTATCCTCCTCTAGTACTTCCGGCGTGGTGGTCTTCCTCTTGTGTTGCCCCCTCCTAGGGTGGGGGCGTCCCCTCCGGCGTTTTTTGACCTCGTAGTAACCCCTTCTTGATATTGTGATCCAGTCTGTGGTCCTCCTGCAGCCACATCCTCAGAGTCCGTCCCTGAGCCTGAACTATCCACTGTGGTAAGGTTAGCTGGTCTCCTGGCCCTGAATCTCCTGGGCCTAAATTCACGTATGCGCTGTCTCTCCTCAGGTTTTAGGGTCCATTTGTAAACTTTCCGCTCACGGTAATCTTCCTGTACTGCCTCAAATTTTCTATTTTTGAATGCAGTGAGTTCCTTCTGATATTGAATCAGCTGAGTTTGTAACTTAGCTGTCCAGTCTTCCTCACCCCTCTGCACCAGTGTGTCATTATTAACAGCCATATAGGTCTCAATTTCTATCTTCAGTTGTGATATTAAATTCCTTACCTCCTGTATCACCAATAGTATCAAGTCTAAGGCATATTTGTTTAAAATGAAGTAAAAAAAGTATGATATTAAATCATACGATAGGGTGCGCTATACTAATGCACGAGAAATGTGCGTGTTATCTGTGCTGGCGTGTCAAAAAAAGTAGGAATCTAAAAATGATCATAAATTATAATATTGTGTTTGTATTAGTGCTTGTATGACTAAATACACAAAAGGAATACAATATTTTCTAGTATGTATGTCTGAAAGACTGAATGTGTCTAGTTTGGTGAATATATGACTCACATAAATAGTGGTGTGTACTCAAAAAAACTTAATCCCATACGATGGGCATATGATATGGATAAAGTGATAAAATATTATATTACATATATTGGCAATAGATTGAATAATAGAAAATAAATGAAAATACAAACAAATTCACATAAAGTGCAGAGTCAATGATGGATAGGTGAAATCGACACTGTCGGAATCAATAATTCTGAAAGGCTGCTCCACTCCAAACCGGTGGTAAATCGGGTGAACTGAAAAATTGAAAGATTGAATAAACGATATTACACCATTAGGCGCTCTCTCTTTGTGCTTTCAATTTGTTTAAAATGTTGCACCATCTTTCACAGAAATTAGGGTTGTTACGCCCCAGCGTGGGCACATTTTTCACTCGAAATCCTCTGGGTATAAACCCTTTGTGATAGTATTCAGAGAGGTATTGACCATGTAGCTCCAAATCCTTCTCTCTTTTCTTAAGTTTTAGTAGATGGGAAATGATATGCTCAACCAGTCTTTCTGTTGGGCCTGTAGTTAAAGTCTCAAATAGTAGTTTTTTCTGAAAATGCTTGTTCTGAAAATGTTTTTTAATGCTTTTCTAATGGTTTGAAATGTCTTCCTAAAAAATATTACAATAGCTGCCATCATTGTTACAGCCTAGATCTTACTTTACCTATGTGTTTATTTCCAATTAGGTTTATTTAAGTATGGAGTGTAGGATAGCAGAATGAAGGGGCAATATGGAGTTAAATCCTTATGCTAGACAAGTGTTTCTCAAATGGTATTGTTTACATCTAGGCTATATCCTGATTTAATATATATATAAAAAAGTAGTAACAGTTTGATGGTGAAATGATAATTCTAATTTTATTATGTATTCTAGGTTATATTAATAATGCTTTTTGTTTTCCTTTTTATTACACAGGATCACATAGTTGGTTAAGCGATCACTGGGAATTAAGCCTCCAGCCACATACAACGTCTTTTGATGACGTTTTTTTTGCTGTGGTTGGCAGAGGTAGGTGGTTGGCAGCTTCCGGGGGTGTGACTCACTAGAGAGCGCTGTCTCTATGCAGATGACGCAATGGAAGCGCCGGGTGTACATTGCTATGAGCTGGAGCACAATGAAGTTTAGGTGATTGTATCTGCCTTGGTTATTGCATTATTGTATTATTGTATTATAGTATTATTGAAAACATAATTGGTGTTAGGGGGTATAAGTATATCACTGTGTTTTTCTCACTATTATTGTAAGTCTGAGGACGGGGGTGAAACCCCGAAACGTCACTTAGTAAAATTATTTGAAATTGAAACGGAGAGTGCCTGCTTCTTTTTGGAATTATATATATATATATATATATATATATGATATATATATATATATATCATAAACAAACAATAAAAAAAATGTTTATAGGGAAATGCATGATAATTCAAATATCTTGAATAGCAGATACTAAAATCATGCAAAATGCCTACAAGTACTGTTTTCTTTTTTGTCCCAAAGGAAACTCTATAAATGACAGATCCAACAATTTATTATTTGAATAAAATAGTTTGCAGGCACATTGTTTTTAAATGCTCATGGGACAACAAACAATGGACAGAAATCCATAATAAAATTTGCATTCCCTGCAACATATGTTCTTTATTTAGACATGGGGATAAGTATAATTACCAACTGTATCTGTTATATTTTTTTTACAGTATATACTAATAAAGTGGTGTTGAAAATAACAGTTTCAAATGTTATCAGATCTGTCCTTGATATAAAACAGACCTTGTTAATTAATTTGTAGGTCTGCTACAACATTATTAAGTTTAACAATAGGAGCTGTGATCAAAGAGGTTAATGGCACAAAAAAACAAGGCTACTACTAAGTTTAGATGCAAGGGCTGTTCAAATAAAGAATTTTTTTTGTGGCTATAAAAAATCAAATCTTAAAGAGACATGAAGGTTGAAATGAAAGGGACAGTCTACCCAAACATGTTTATTGTTTAAAAATATACGGCTAGATTAGGAGTCTCGCGTTATGAGTAAAAAAGCAGCGTTAAGCCTCATAATGCTGCTTTTTTACTACCGCTGCTATTACGAGTCTTGTAGGTACAGCTGTCCCACTGTCCCGCACACTTTTTTGGCCTTATCGCAAATCAACTTACGCAATTTGCATATAGTCTATTTTCAATGGGACTTCCATAGCGCCGGTATTACAAGCTTTTTTTTTTAGGCCAAAAAGTGAGCGGTACAGCCTATCCCGCACGATTCGTAACGCATTCTAAAGTCAGAAGTTATGAGTTTTACACTACAAAGCCGTAGCATAAAACTCATAACTAAAGAGCTAAAAAGTACACTAACACCCATAAACTACATTTTAACCCCTAAACTGAGGCCCTCCCGCATCGCTGCCATTAAAATAAACATATTAACCCCTAAACCGCCGCACTCCCGCCTCGCAAACATTAGTTAAATATTATTAACCCCTAATCTGCTGTCCCTAACATCGCCGCCACCTACCTACATTTATTAACCCCCAATCTGCCGCCTCCAATGTCGCCGCCACTATACTATATTTATTAACCCCTAAACCTAAGTCTAACCCTAACCCTAACACCCCCTAACTTAAATATAATTAAAATAAATCTAAATAAAATCTACTATTAATAACTAAATAATTCCTATTTAAAACTAAATACTTACCTGTAAAATAAACCATAAGCTAGCTACAATATAACTAATAGTTACTTTGTATCTAGCTTAGGGTTTATTTTTATTTTACAGGCAAGTTTGTATTTATTTTAACTAGGTAGAATAATTATTAAATAATTATTAACTATTTAATAACTACCTAGCTAAAATAAATACAAATTTACCTGTAAAATAAAACCTAACCTGAGTTACACTAACACCTAACACTACACTACAATTAAATAAATTACAGAAATTAAATACAATTAACTAAATTAAATGCAATTACCTAAATTACAACCCCCCCCCACTAAATTACACAAAATAAAAAACAAATCAATAAATATTTAAACTAATTACACCTAATCTGTAAAAAAAAGCCCCCCCCACAAAATAAAAAAAAAACCCTAGACTAAACTAAACTACCAATAGCCCGATTGGAACAGCCAATAGAATGCAAGCTCAATCCTATTGGCTGATTGGATCAGCCAATAGGATTGAAGTTGAATCATATTGGCTGATTGCATCAGCCAATAGGATTTTTTCAACCTTAATTCCGATTGGCTGATAGAATTCTATCAGCCAATCAGAATCTAAGGGACGCCATTTTGGATGACGTCATTTAAAGGAACCTTCATTCGTCGTTAGTCGCAGGAAAGAAGAGGACGCTCCGTGTCGGATATCTTGAAGATGGACCCGCTCCGCGCCGGATGGATGAAGATAGAAGATGCAGTCTGGATGAAGACTTCTGCCTGTCTGGAGGACCACTTCTCCTGGCTTGGATGAAGACCTCCCGGCTTCATTGAGGACTTCTTGCCGCTTTGTTGAGGACTTCTCCCGGCTTCGTTGAGGATAAATGTTCGGTCTTCAAAAATGTAAGTGGATCTTCAGGGGTTAGGGTTAGGGTTTGGGCCGCAATAGAGCTAAATGCCCTTTTCATAGCAATGGGGAGCTTAGGTTTTTTTAGTTAGGGTTTTATTTGGGGGGTTGGTTGTGTGGGTGGTGGGTTTTACTGTTGGGGGGTTTGTTTGTATTTTTTTTTTCAGGTAAAAGAGCTGATTTCTTTGGGGCAATGCCCCGCAAAAGGCCCTTTTAAGGGCTATTGGTAGTTTAGTTTAGGCTATGGGTTTTTTTAATTGGGGGGGATTTTTTATTTTGATAGGGCTATTAGATTAGGTGTAATTAGTTTAAATATCTTGTCATTTGTTTTTTATTTTGTGTAATTTAGTGTTTGTTTTTTTGTAATTTAGGTAATTGTATTTAATTTAGTTAATTGTATTTAATTTAGGTAATTTATTTAATTGTAGTGTAGTGTTAGGTGTTAGTGTAACTCAGGTAATGTTTTATTTTACAGGTAAATTTGTATTTATTTTAGCTAGGTAGTTATTAAATAGTTAATAACTATTTAATAACTATTCTACCTAGTTAAAATAAATACAAACTTGCCTGTAAAATAAAAATAAACCCTAAGCTAGATACAATTTAACTATTAGTTATATTGCAGCTAGCTTAGGGTTTATTTTATAGGTAAGTATGTAGTTTTAAATTGGAATTATTTAGTTATTAATAGTAGGTTTTATTTAGATTTATATTAATTATATTTAAGTTAGGGGGTGTTAGGGTTAGACTTAGGTTTAGGGATTAATAAATTTAAGATAGTGGCGGCGATGTTGGGGGCAGCAGATTAGGGGTTAATAAGTATGATGTAGGTGGCAGCAACGTTGGGGGTGGCAGATTAGGGGTTAATAAGTATAATGTAGGTGTCGGCGATGTCGGGGGTAGCAGATTAGGGGTTAATAAGTGTAAGATTAAGGGTGTTTAGACTTGGGGTTCATGTTAGGGTGTTAGGTGTAAACATAAAATGTGTTTCCCCATAGGAATCAATGGGGCTGCGTTACTGAGCTTTACGCTGCTTTTTTGCAGGTGTTAGACTTTTTCTCAGCCGGCTCTCCCCATTGATGTCTATGGGGAAATCGTGCACGAGCACGTACAACCAGCTCACCGCTGACTTAAGCAGCGCTGGTATTGGAGTGCGGTATGGAGCTCAATTTTGCTCTACGCTCACTTCTTGTCTTTTTTTTTTTTAAATTTCAAAAGCTTTATTGTTGTTCCACAATGACATCTTAACAACACAGACTATAAGAAATGTGGTTACATGTTGTTCTTATAATGATACATTTGTGTTCCATTCCATGTGCAACCAAGTCCTTATTATGTTCACCTCTGTATACCTTTATTGGCAGTCTGTTTCTCCATTATGTAAGGTGGCATGGATGTGTATATGATAATGAACACTTCTTGTCTTTTAACGCCGGGTTTCAGAAAACCTGTAATACCAGCGCTGTAGGAAAGTGAGCGGTGACAATAACGTGCAAGTTAGTACCGCACCCCTCATAACGCAAAACTCCTAATCTAGCCGATTGATAATCCCTTTAATAACCCATTCCACAGTTTTGCATAACCAACATTGTTATATTTATATACTTTTTACCTCTGTGATTACCTTGTATCTAAGATTCTGCAGACTGCCCCATATTCTCAGTGCTATTTACAAACTTGCATGTCAGCAAATTAGTGCTGCTTTATAAATAACTCCACAGGAGTGAGCACAATGTCATCTATATGTCACACATGAGCTAGTAGTCTCTTGCTGTAAAAAGCCAATAAAAAAGCATGTGATAAGAGGCTGTCTGTAGTAGCTTAAAAACAGGCAGCAATTTAGAGGTTTAAAGGTTATAAAGTATATTAATATAACAATGCTGGTTGTGCAAAGCTGGGGAATGGGAAGTAAAGATGTTACCTATCTTTTTAAAAATAAAAAAAATCAAGTCGACGTTAAGCTCTCAAGGTTTAGATATAGGGGCCAATTTATCAAATGTCTGTCCAACATGATCCGATCAGCGACTCTCCGCATTCAGCATTGCACAAGCAGTTCTGGTGAGCTTGATAAATAGGCCCCATAGTATGAATTGTAAGGAACTTTCAATTTGTTTTTTATCAAATGTACTTCTTTAGTATCCCTTGTTGAAAGCATACCCAGATAGACTGAAGAGCAGCAAAGTACTATTGGTAGATAGCTGGTGACTGGTTGCTATCTACGTCTCTTGAAATTTGCTCATCAAATGTGTTCAGTGAGGTCCCAGTAGTGCACAGTTGCTTTGGACCTGATTTTAAATTTGAGTTTCACCGCTTTGCAGGGGATAAACAAATTGGGCTAGATTACGAGTGGAGCCAAATTAGCACTCCCGCTTGGGCATTAATAACATTGCTAGAAGAAAGCTTTTTGAGTTGGTCAGGTAGCGTGCGTATTACAAGCTAAAAGTAAAATCTGTTGTTTTGTGGTATCTTATCACCTCTGCTGAGACTAGCTAGAGACAGGTATGTAGCAGGGTTAGGCTTGCCAAGACTGCAGTGTTTACATCCAATTCTCAGAATTAAAAAATCCCATCCATTTCAGACCAATTACAGAAAAAGGAGAAAAAATAAATAATTAAACATTTTATAATACAATCTCTAAATGTTCACTGTCTTTTTAACATGCAAACAACAGTATTTAATTTATATGCAAGATTCATAATTTAAGTGTTATTTAAAAATAATCTTTAACCTTTTTATTAAAGGGACACTGAACTCAATGTTTTTTTCATGATTCAGATAGAGCATGTAATTTTAAGCTACTTTCTGTTTTACTCCTGTTATCTATTTTTCTTTGTTTTCTTAGTATCTTTATTTGAAAAAGCAGGAAAGTAAGCTTACAAACCAGCCCATCTTTGGTTCAGCACCTTGGTACAGCTTGCTGATTGGCGACTTAATGTATCCACCAATCAGCAAGCGCTATCCAGGGTGCTTCACCAAAAATGGGCCGGCTCAAGCTTATATTCATGCTTTTTCAAATAAAGATACCAAGATAACAAATAAAAATTGCATGCTCTATCTGAATCATGAAAAAAAATTGGGTTCAGTATCCCTTTAAGCAACAATAAAACTATATGGTTTGTTAACATGTGAACTGAGAAATGTGCAGGAACTTCTAAAGAAAAGTCGTATAATTAGCCCAATGCTACAACTTGAAAAAGCAAAAATGTGTTATCTGCAGGTCCTTAGTGTGAAAAGTATAAAGATTCTTTGAAATGCTGCTGAAAACACGTTTTCTTATAAGTTATAATACTGGTGTTGTATTGTTTCCAGTAAGATATTGGGGCTCCTTTAGGGGCACTGATGCATTTGGAAATTGTAGCTATATAAATTATTGTGTTTTTGAACAATTTGGATTAGGTTTGAATTTGAAAACCTCATAATAAACTTTGCAGGGGAATTCTGATTTATTCTAATATACTAGTTAAAGGGACAGTCTACACCAGAATTTTTATTGTTTTAAAAGATAGATCATTCCTTTATTACCCATTTCCCAGTTTTGCATAACCAACACAGTTATAATAACATAATTTATGTAAGAACTTACCTGATAAATTCATTTCTTTCATATTAGCAAGAGTCCATGAGCTAGTGACGTATGGGATATACATTCCTACCAGGAGGGGCAAAGTTTCCCAAACCTCAAAATGCCTATAAATACACCCCTTACCACACCCACAATTCAGTTTAACGAATAGCCAAGAAGTGGGGTGATAAGAAAGGAGCGAAAGCATCAAAAATAAGGAATTGAAATAATTGTGCTTTATATAAAAAAATCATAACCACCACAAAAAAGGGTGGGTCTCATGGACTCTTGCTAATATGAAAGAAATGAATTTATCAGGTAAGTTCTTACATAAATTATGTTTTCTTTCATGTAATTAGCAAGAGTCCATGAGCTAGTGACGTATGGGATAGCAGATACCCAAGATGTGGAACTTCCACGCAAGAGTCACTAGAGAGGGAGGGATAAAATAAAGACAGCCAATTCCGCTGAATAAATAATCCACAACCCAAATCAAAAGTTTTAATCTAAATAATGAAAAAAACTGAAAACATAAGCAGAAGAATCAAACTGAAACAGCTGCCTGAAGTACTTTTCTACCAAAAAACTGCTTCAGAAGAAGAGAAAACATCAAAATGGTAGAATTTAGTAAAAGTATGCAAAGAAGACCAAGTTGATGCTTTGCAAATCTGATCAACGGAAGCTTCATTCTTAAAAGCCCAGGAAGTAGAAACTGACCTAGTAGAATGAGCCGTAATCCTTTGAGGCGGGGACTTACCCGACTCCACATAAGCATGATGAATCAAAGACTTTAACCAAGACGCCAAAGAAATGGCAGAAGCTTTCTGACCTTTCCTGGAACCACAAAAGATAACAAATAGACTAGAAGTCTTTCTAAAATCTTTAATAGCTTCAACATAATATTTCAAAGCTCTTACTACATCCAAAGAATGTAAAGATCTTTCCTTGGAATTCTTAGGATCAGGAAACAATGAAGGGACAACAATTTCTCTACTAAAGTTGTTAGAATTCACAACCTTGAAATTGAAATGAAGTTCGCAACACCGCCTTATCCTGATGAAAAATCAGAAAAGGAGATTCACAAGAAAGAGCAGATAACTCAGAAACTCTTCTAGCAGAAGAGATGGCCAAAAGGAACAAAACTTTCCAAGAAAGTAATTTAATATCCAGAGAATGCATAGGTTCAAACGGAGGAGCCTGTAAAGCCCTTAGAATCAAATTAAGACTCCAAGAAGGAGAGGTTGACTTAATGACAGGCTTGATACGAACCAAAGCCTGTAGAAAACAATGAATATCAGGAAGATTAGCAATCTTTCTGTGAAAAAGAACAGAAAGAGCAGAGATTTGTCCTTTCAAAGAACTTGCAGATAAACCTTTATCCAAACCATCCTGAAGGAACTGTAAAATTCTAGGAATTCTAAAAGAATGCCAAGAGAATTTATGAGAAGAACACCAAGAAATGTAAGTCTTCCAGACTCGATAATAAATCTTTCTAGACACAGATTTACGAGCCTGTAACATAGTATTAATAACTGAGTCAGAGAAACCCCTATGACTAAGAATCAAGCGTTCAATTTCCATACCTTCAAATTTAATGATTTGAGATCCTGATGGAAAAATGGGCCTTGAGATAGAAGGTCTGGTCTTAACGGAAGCGTCCAAGGTTGGCAACTGGCCATCCGAATGAGATCCGCATACCAAAACCTGTGAGGCCATGCTGGAGCCACCAGCAGAACAAACAAATGTTCCATTAGATTTTTGGAAATCTCTCTTGGAAGAAGAACTAGAGGCGGAAAAATATAGGCAGGATGATAATTCCAAGGAAGCGACAACGCGTCCACTGCTTCCGCCTGAGGATCCCTGGATCTGGACAGATACCTGGGAAGTATCTTGTTTAGATGAGAGGCCATCAGATCTATTTCTGGAAGTCCCCAGATCTGAACAATTTGAAGAAATATCTCTGGGTGAAGAGACCATTCGCCCGGATGTAACGTCTGGCGACTGAGATAATCCGCTTCCCAATTGTCTACACCTGGGATGTGAACCGCAGAAATTAGACGGGAACTGGATTCCGCCCATACAAGTATCCGAGATACTTCTTTCATAGCTTGAGGACTGTGAGTCCCACCTTGATGATTGACATATGCCACGGTTGTGACATTGTCCGTCTGAAAACAAATAAACGATTCTCTCTTCAGAAGAGGCCAGATCTGGAGAGCTCTGAAAATCGCACAGAGTTCCAAAATGTTGATTGGTAATCTCGCCTCCTGAGATTCCCAAACCCCCTGCGCTGTCAGAGATCCCCATACAGCTCCCCAACCTGAAAGACTCGCATCTGTTGAGATCACAGTCCAGGTTGGACGAACAAAAGAGGCCCCTTGAATTAAACGATGGTGATCCAACCACCAAGTCAGAGAAGATCAAACATTGGGATTTAAGGATATTATTTGTGATATCCTTGTATAATCCCTGCACCATTGGTTCCCTGCACCACTGGTTCAGCATACAAAGCTGAAGAGGTCTCATGTGAAAACGAGCAAAGGGGATCACGTCCAATGCAGCAGTCATGAGACCAAGAATTTCCATGCAAAAAGCTACCGAAGGGAATGATTGAGACTGAAGGGTTCGACAAGCTGAAACCAACTTCAGACGTCTCTTTTCTGTTAAAGACAAAGTCATGGACACTGAATCTATTTGAAAGCCCAAAAAGGTTACCTTTGTCTGAGGAATCAAAGAACTCTTTGGTAAATTGATCCTCCAACCATGTTTTTGAAGAAACAACACAAGTTGATTCGTATGAGATTCTGCAGAATGTAAAGACTGAGCAAGTACCAAGATATTGTCCAAATAAGGAAATACCGCAATACCCTGTTCTCTGATTACAGAGAGAAGGGCACCTAGAACCTTTGAAAAGATCCTTGGAGCTGTTGCTAGGCCAAACGGAAGGGCAACAAACTGGTAATGCTTGTCTAGAAAAGAGAATCTCAGAAACTGATAGTGATCTGGATGATTTGGAATATGAAGATATGCATCCTGTAAATCTATTGTGGACATATAATGCCCTTGCTGAACAAAAGGCAGAATAGTCCTTATAGTCACCATTTTGAATGTTGGTATTCTAACATAACGATTCAATATTTTTAGATCCAGAACTGGTCTGAAGGAATTCTCCTTCTTTGGTACAATGAATAGATTTGAGTAAAACCCCAGACCCCGTTCCAGAACGGGAACTGGCACAATTACCCCAGCCAACTCTAGATCTGAAACACATTTCAGAAATGCCTGAGCCTTCACTGGGTTTACTGGAATGCGAGAGAGAAAAAAATCTTCTAACAGGAGGTCTTATCTTGAAACCTATTCTGTATCCTTGAGAAACAATGTTCTGAATCCAAAGACTGCAAATCGATGTGATCCAAATATCTTTGAAAAATTGTAACCTGCCCCCTACCAGCTGTGCTGGAATGAGGGCCGCACCTTCATGCGGATTTAGGAGCTGGTTTTGACTTTCTAAAAGGCTTGGATTTATTCCAGACTGGAGAAGGTTTCCAAACGGAAACCGTTCCTTTAGGGGAAGGGTCAGGCTTCTGTTCTTTATTCTGACGAAAGGAACGAAAACGATTAGCAGCCCTGTATTTACCTTTAGATTTTTGTCCTGAGGCAAAAAGGTTCCTTTCCCCCCAGTAACAGTTGAAATAATAGAATCCAACTGTGAACCAAATAATTTATTACCTTGGAAAGAAAGAGAAAGCAAAGTTGACTTAGAAGTCATATCTGCATTCCAAGATTTAAGCCATAAAGCTCTTCTAGCTAAAATATCTTTGAAAAATCGTAACCTGCCCCCTACCAGCTGTGCTGGAATGAGAACCAGAAAGTTGAAGCTGCAGCAACATCAGCCAAAGAAATAGCAGGTCTAAGAAGATTACCTGAACATAAATAAGCTCTCCTTAGAAAGGATTCAAGCTTCCTGTCTAAAGGATCCTTAAAGGAAGTACTATCCGCCGTAGGAATAGTAGTACGTTTAGCAAGAGTAGAAATAGCCCCATCAACTTTAGGGATTTTATCCCAAAACTCTAATCTATCAGATGGCACAGGGTACAATTTCCTAAACCTTTGAGAAGGAGTAAATGAAGTACCCAGACTATCCCATTCCCTAGAAATTACTTCTGAAATAGCATCAGGAACTGGAAAAACTTCAGGAATAACTACATGAGGTTTGAAAAACCGAATTTAAACGCTTAGTAGATTTAGTATCAAGAGGACTAGACTCCTCCATATCTAATGCAATTAACACTTCTTTAAGTAAAGAACGAATAAACTCCATCTTAAATAAATATGAAGATTTATCAGTGTCAATATCTGAGGCAGAATCTTCTGAACCAGACAGATCCTCATCAGAAACAGATAAGTCAAAATGATGACGGTCACTTAAAAATTAATCTGAAATATGAGAAGTTTTAAAAGACCTTTTACGCTTACTGGAAGGAGGAATAACAGACAGAGCCTTCCTAATAGATTTAGAAACAAATTCTTTTACATTAACAGGGACATCCTGAACATTAGATGTTGAAGGAACAACAACAGGTAATGGATTATTACTAATGAAAACACAATCTGCATTAGAAAGTTTATCATGACAGTTATCACAAACAACAGCCGGAGGAACAGTTACCAAAAGTTTACAACAGATGCACTTAACTTTGGTAGAACCAGCATCAGGCAGCGTGTTTCCAGAAGTAGATTCTGATCCAGGGTCATGTTGAGAAATCTTGCAATATGTTATAGAAAAAACAACATATAAAGCAAAATTATCAAATTCCTTAAATGACAGTTTTAGAAATGAGGAAAAATGCCAAATGAACAATCCTCTAGCAACCAGAAGCAAATGAAAAATGAGACTGAAATAATGTGAAAAAAAGGTGGAGACAAGAATGACGCCCACATTTTTTGGCGGCAAGAATGAAGCCCACATTATTGGCGCCAAGTACAACGCCCATATCTTTTGGCGCCAAGTATGACGCCACATCCTGTGACGCCGAAAAAAACGACGCCCACAATTTTGGCGCAAAAAAACGTCTGAACGTCAAAAATGACGCAATCATGCACAAACTTCCGCCGTCAATTAGGGCGCCGGAAATGACAAAATTTTTGGCCAAAAAAGTCTGCGCCAAGAATGACGCAATAAATTGAAGCATTTTCAGCCCCCGCGAGCCTAACAGCAAACAGGGAAAAAAAGTCAATTGAAAAAAATTATTTTAAGGTAAGAAAAAAATAATTCATATGCATTATCCCAAATAATGAAACTGACTGTCTGAAATAAGGAATACTCATTATCCTGAATCATGGCAAATATAAGTTTAAACACATATATTTAGAACTTTACATATAAAGTGCCCAACCATAGCTTTGAGTGTCATAATAGAAATAAGACTTACTTACCCTAAGACACTCATCTACATATAGTAGACAGCCAAACCAGTACTGAAACGAGAATCAGTAGAGGTAATGGTATATAAGAGTATATCGTCGATCTGAAAAGGGAGGTAAGAGATGAATCTCTACGACCGATAACAGAGAACCTATTAAATAGATCACCTAGAGGAAGACCATTGAATTCAAATAGGCAATACTCTCTTCACATCCCTCTGACATTCACTGCACTCTGAGTGGAAAACCGGGCTTCAGCCTGCTGCGAAGCGCATATCAACTTAGAATCTAGCACAAACTTACTTCACCACCTCCATGGGAGGCAAAGTTTGTAAAACTGAATTGTGGGTGTGGTGAGGGGTGTATTTATAGGCATTTTGAGGTTTGGGAAACTTTGCCCCTCCTGGTAGGAATGTATATCCCATACGTCACTAGCTCATGTACTCTTGCTAATTACATGAAAGAAAATATACTTTTAACCTCTGTGATTATCTTGTATCTAAGCCTCTGCAAACTGCCCCTTTTTTCAGTTCTTTTGACAGACTTGCAGTCTAGCCAATCAGTGCCTGCTCCCAGATAACTTCTCGTGCACGAGCACAGTGTTAGCTATATGAAATACGTGAACTAACACCCTCTAGTGGTGAAAAACTGTTAAAATGCAATCTGAAAGAGATGGGCTTCAAGGTCTAAGAAATTAGCATATGAACCTCCTAGGTTAAGCTTTCAACTAAGAATACCAAGAGAACAAAGCAAAATTGGTGATAAAAGTAAATTGGAAAATTGTTTAAAATTACATGCTCTATCTGAATCATGAAAGTTTATTTTGGCCTAGACTGTCCCTTTAAGTCAACAAGTTTTATTTAAGATTTGTATTCATTGGCTTAATTCAGACATTATGATTAAGAAAAAAATGGAGAGCGCCATTGATACTATGTGAACACTGTGTGTGAATGTGTATAATTAGTGTGAATAAAATTTGTATAAGCAGTTATAAAAAAAACAAAAAACAAATAAATAACAAATGATAACAGTGCTAACAAATTTTAGTAAATGTGTTAGCGCTGTTACCATTTGTTATTTAATTCAGACATGCTAACTCTATTTTATATGCATTCCACCCCTGCTCTTTTTTTCTGAATCCCTAATTTAGGGCTAGATTACAAATGAAGCGCTAAATTATCACGCGCCCGCTAACGGGCAAATTTGCAATTTGTTGGCGCACAATAAATAACCAGCCTTTACAAGTGACTGGTTATTGCTATCGCGAGACACAGCCGTCAATACTCCCACTCTGTTCATACCTGGGAAATGACCATCCGCCAGTTAGGGCGCACATAGCAACAACATTCCACCCCTTAAGGACCCCAAGACAACTAGATAAACAGCATGTTGAACTCAAGTAGGGAGCATAAATAAAGTTCCAAACTTACCGAAGCAGAGGCGGAATGGGCAGGGTGGCATTTGCCCCCAGGCCAATAGCATAAAGGTTAAAATAAGGCCGGGTGAAAGGCTTGGGCTAATAATGGCCATCAGAAGGGCTGAAACCATAAATAAAACTAAATAATATCCTGCTGTAAATGGTATTATATAGAGAAAGACAGAGGCTTATTTTTACATTAAACCTCTCTCCTTGCTCTACCCGCACAACCAAATTTCTGTTCAGTCATGTGACGTGAGAGAAAGCATGCAGGAAGCAAAGATGAGTGAAGCATTAGCCCTCCTCTTAGTCTATGGGCTAGGTGATATAAACTTTGCCAGATCAAACCTAGGTTTTCTCACCGACTCTTGCAGGGCTGCCCTGTTTGAATGATCGTAGAAAATGTGAAATCGCTGCGATTGGCGATATGGCTCCTATTGAAATTAATGGAGCTCGCTGGATAGGGACACTTTGCTCCTTAGAGCGAAGTTAGCAGTGAGCAGGGGGTGCACTTAAAAATGATATCCAGCAGCCAATATAAATCAAATCACGCTGCTTTCTGCGTATAGCATCTCACATCCGTCTATATTGTCGTATGCATGTGTTTTTCTATTAGGTTATTAAGTATTTGTAGTGTTTTGAGAAAAAAGCCTGTTTTTTTCCTGCGTACAGAAGTACTTAAGTGCAGGAGATTGAGAAACTACAAACAGAAAAGCTAACTTGCGCAAGTTACAGAAACAAAGGGATTGTCTACAGTTTGGTGCTGTAATCAGAGCACTCCTACAAGGACCAGTGACAAGGTAACACAAAGGGAAATTACCTACCGGAACCCCTTGCCTGAGAGTCAAACTGAGGACACATAGGAACCGCCGGGTAGCCGTGAGTAGTAACAGCTCACAAGGGAGGGTAAGAAAATCACCCCTAAACACTGTTTGGAACATTCCTTTTCTTAAGCACACTGAGGATACAAAGAGGTAACTGTGAAACCGTAATTTATCACAACTTAAATATAAGGATAACGAACACAGCCCTCAGTAATTTATCTCCAATTACTTACAAATGCTTTGATGAACTTTTTAGATACGCAAAATTACAACCAATATAATTAAACAGCCATTGTGGGGACACCATTTATAATCAGTCTTGCATTTAAATTGTTTTAACTATTTGTTAGTTTTTGCTACATATTTGTAATTTTAAAGTTGATGAAATATAGATATAAAATATTGAATAGAGACAAATATTATTAATTGTGTTGAAATAAAAGAATACATTCTATCTAAAATCTTTGAACAAAGTATAGAAAACGAAAGAGCAGATAAATCTTTTTATTGGTGTATGAAACAAATTTATATCTAAATTTTAGAAATTTTATGAATTGGTCGATATAGTGTTGCAACACTTAGGGATTGTGATTTATTTTATCTTGGTATTATCATGTTTTTATTTTGAAAATAAATTGTAGAAGAATTTTTCACTTATCCTGTCCAAGGTCCAGTTTTTTCTACATATTTAGCTAACGACTTCCATACACACCTTTATCCCTTTTGCAGATTAAGCGCCTAATCTCCATAACTTTTTCACTTTATACACCTTTCTATCTGGGAAGTAGATAGTAGGAGAATAAGGCAAGGGATATTAACTCTTAAGCGCTAGTTTATTTAACCCTTTTTTTGCTACTTGAGAAAAAACTTACCACCTTTTAGTTGGTGAGAAAAAACTGTGAGATCTGCAGAGGAAAAATCTTTACAGAATTACACTGGGATTAGAGAGACATTTTCATATACGCCAACGGAACGCCCATGTTCAGCCCATTTTACGAAAAAAGCAGCAATTACGCTTTGTATTTTGTATTTATAAGTACAAATTTCTGTGTGATTTTTTAACATCCAGTGTACTAAAATTACGATGTACGCTGTGCATATTTAATAGAATTTATTCCTGTGTAAATTACATACAAATTTTACTTTTTTGTTAAAAATAATTTTGTTACGATTTTTGATGCACTGTAGCAATACAATTTTTCCTGCTTATTTTTGTGTGAATTGTTTGAATATTTGTTTTGTATGATGTTTAAAATACAAATTTTATTGTGTACTTTTCATATGAAAATGCAGTATACGCCCCATTAGTGAGACACCCTGTTTTCAGGGTAAAAAGTGGCTTTAGACCATTCCACCAGGGAAATAGAAGGACTGGCGAGCATTCTTAACTAATCTCACCAGACCAGAGAGCTTTCAATCATCGAGCCCTATATGTTTTATGGTCAACTCATTACCAGCAACATATGATTGGTGGTGACTGGACATGAGGTCAGATTGACATAGAGCCAGCATTTCACATGCAGGGCCGTACCGGGCACTGTGTCAGAAGGGGAGTATATTAGGTGCCAATCTATAGTAGGGTCAAACAGTCCTATTTATCAAGCCATCAACTTACTTGCATTCAACGGCACCAATACGCTCGCCTAAGATCGCCTAAAATCACTGCTGCGGACCTGAATACGCTCTCCAAAATTATCAAAAAAGCTGTCAAAAAGCCACGCACCAAGTATGGTGCGATGAGCAGCGGACTGTTGTTAACTAACAGTCATCGATCTCGCTGCTCTTCGGCTTTTTTACAGCTTTCTTGGTACCCTGTCACTAAACACCCACACTATACTATACTGTTTACCCCCTATACCGCCGCTCCTGGACCCTGCCGCAACTCTAATAAATGTATTAACCCCTAAACTGCCGCTCATGGACCCCGCTGCCATTAAATAAAGTGTTTAACCCCTAAACCGCCACTCCCGGAGCCCACCGCCACCTATATTATACTTATTAACCCCTAATCTGCCCCCCCTACAACGCCGCCACCTACATTAAATGTATTAACCCCTAATCTGCCCCCCCTACACCTCCGCCACCTACCTACATTTATTAACCCCTAATCTGCCACCCCCAATGTCGCCGCCACTATATTAAATTTATTAACCCCTAAACCTAAGTCTAACCCTAACACCCCCTAATGTTGGGGGGGGTTTGTAATTTTTTTTTACAGGTAAAAGAGCTGATTACTTTGGGGCAATGCCCCACAAAAGGCCCTTTTAAGGGCTATTTGTAATTTAGTGCAGGGTAGGGCTTTTTTTTATTTTGGGGTGGCTTTTTTATTTTGTTAGGGGGATTAGATTAGGTGTAATTAGTTTAAAAATCTTGTACTTTGTTTATTATTTTCTGTAATTTAGTGTTTGTTTTTTTGTACTTTAGATAATTTTATTTAATTGTATTTAATTGTATTTAGTTTAGGGAATTTATTTAATTATAGTGTTGAGTTAGGTGTAATTGTAACTTAGGTTAGGTTTTATTTTACAGGTATATTTGTATTTATTTTAACTAGGAAGTTATTAAATAGTTTATAACTATTTAATAACTATTTTACCTAGTTAAAATAAATACAAACTTGCCTGTAAAATAAAAATAAACCATAAGATAGCTACAATGTAACTGTTAGTTATATTGTAGCTATCTTAGGGTTTATTTTACAGGTAAGTATTTAGTTTTAAATAGGAATAATTTATTTAATGATAGAAATATTTATTTCGATTTATTTAACCCTTTAAGGACACAGCTTTCAGTTTGCTCAATTGTTTTATGACGGAAAAATTCTGTCATATGTCCTTAAGAGGTTAAATTATATTTAAGTTAGGGGGTGTTAGGGTTAGGGTTAGACTTAGGTTTAAGGGTTAATAAATTTAATATAGTGGCGGTGACATTGGGGTTGGAAAATTAGGGGTTAATAAATGTAGGTAGGTGGTGGCGGTGTAGGGGCAGCAGATTAGGGGTTAATAAGTATAATGTAGGTAGCGGTGGTGTAGGGGGGGCAGATTAGGGGTCAATAAATATAATGTAGGTGGCTGTGGGCTTCAGGAGCAGCAGTTTAGGGGTTAATAAGTTTATTTAGTTGCGGCGGGGTCCGGGAGCGGCAGGATAGGGGTTAATAACTTTTATTTAGGTGGTGGCGGTGTAGGGGGGGCAGATTAGGGGGTGTTTAGACTCGGGGTACATGTTAGGGTGTTAGGTGTAAACGTTCCCATAGGAATCAATGGGATATCGGGCAGCAGGGAACAGAAGCTTTTGCTGCTTTCAGACTCTCATTGATCCCTATGGCATCCGCCGCCTCCAGGGCGGCGGATTGAAAACCAGGTACGCTGGGCCAGAATAGTGGCGAGCGTACCTGGTAGTTATTTGATATCTAGCAAAAGTAGTTAGATTGTGCCGAACTTGCATTCGGAACATCTGTAATGACGTAAGCATCGATCTGGGTCGAACTGAGTCCGTCGGATCGTATGTTACATCACAAAATTCTATTTTTGCCAGTTTGTAGGGTTTGATAACTAAGGGGAATCAGGCTCGCCACAAATACGCTGCAGAATTCCAGCGTATTTGTGGTTGACGGCTTGATAAATAGATGTCTATGTCTTAAAGTCTCCTCTGATAACCCCTAACTGTGATAGAAGTGTTTCTGACACTCTTTAGTGGCGAATTAATTTCTTTTCAAACTCTGCCAGTCAGCTCAGAGAAAAATAAAAGCTCTGTCAATTGTTTGAAACTTGTGCCTTAAAGGGACACTGAACTCAATTTTTTTTCTTTCATGATTCAGATAGAGCATGACATTTTAAGCAACTTTTTAATTTACTCCTATTGTGAAATTTTCTTCGTTCTCTTGCTATCTTTATTTTAAAAGCAAGAATGTAAATCTTAGCAGCCATCCCATTTTAGGTTCAGCACCATGGATAGCGCTTGCTTATTGGAGGCTTACATTTACCCACCAATAAGCAAGCATAACCCAGGTTCTCAACCAAAAATGGGCCGGCTCCTATGCATCACATTCCTGCTTTATAAATAAAGATAGCAAGAGAACAAAGAAAAATTGATAAAAGGAGTAAATTGTTGCTTAAAATTGTTTAAAATTTCATGTTCTATCTAAATCATGAAAGCATTTTTTTGGGTTTAGTGTCCCTTTAAGTTTGTTTGAGGTTTTGCTTTTCTTTGTCACATTTGATCAGGTTCAAACATATATCATCACATAACAATGAAACAGTGCTAAATTGAACTGTACAAGAACATTAGCCAGTTATACAACAATAAGCGGCTGGCATCCGGGAATTAAACTTATGAAATCTAACTTAGGGTACAGTGGGTAAAATATCAGGTTAGTGTTCACATTTATTTATCAATCAGGAACCCGAAACCTCAGGTTTTTCAACTTAGTTATGTTAAGTAGTATCTTGTGCAGTTAGAACTGGTAAAGGGAAGCTGTAACCATTATAATTCCCAATGGAGTCAAGGGTGAGGGAAAGTGTACAAATAGGTAATAAAGGGTATATAAGTATGTGTATGTGTGTACGACTGTGTTTGTAAGTGTGTGTATGTGTGTATAACTATGTCTGTAAGTGTGTGTATGTGTGTACGACTGTAACTGTAAGTATGTGTATGGGTGTACAACTGTGTATGTAAGTGTGTGTATGGGTGTACGACTGCGTATGTAAGCGTGTGTATGTGTGTATGACTGTGTCTGTACGTGTGTGTATGACTGTGTCTGTAAGTGTGTGTTTGTGTGTATAAATGTGTGTATTTGTGTTTGACTGTGTCTGTAAGTGTGTGTATGTGTGTTTGACGGTGTCTGTAAGTGTGTGTATGTGTGTATGCCTCTGTCTGTAATTGTGTGTATGTGTGTATGTCTCTGACTGTAAGTGTGTGTGTGTGTATAACTGTGTCTGTAAGTGGGTGTATGTGTGTTTGACTGTGTCTGTAACTGAGTGTTTGTGTGTATGACTGTGTCTGTAAGTATTTGTATGTGTGTACGACTGTGTCTGTAAGTGTGTGTATGTGTGTATGACTTTGTCTGTAAGTGTGTGTTTGTGTGTATAACTATGTCTGTAAGTGTGTGTATGTGTGTATGACTGTGTCTGTAAGTGTGTATGTGTGTACGACTGTATCTGTAAGTGTGTGTATGTGTGTATGACTGTGTCTGTAAGTGTGTGTATGACTGTGCCTGTAAGTGTGTGTATTACTGTGTATGTAAGTGTGTGTATGTGTGTTTGACTGTGTCTGTAAGTGTGTGTTTGTGTGCATGAATGTGTCTGTAAGTGTGTGTATGTAAGTACGACTGTGTCTGTAAGCGAGTGTATGTGTGTACAACTGTGTCTGTATGTGTATGTGTGTATGACTGTGTCTGTAAGTGTTTGCATGTGTGTAGGACTGTGTCTGTAAGTGTGTGTATGTGTGTACGACTGTGTCTGTAAGCGTGTGTATGTGTGTACAACTATGTCTGTAAGTATGTGTATGACTGTGTCTGTAGGTGTTTGTATGTGTGTAGGCTTGTGTCTGTAAGTGTGTAAGTGTGCATTTGTATGCAGGACTGTGTATGTAAGTGTGTATATGTGTGTACAAATGTGTTTGTAAGATTGTGTATGTGTGTACAACTGTGTCTGTAAGTGTATGTATGTGTGTACGACTGTGTCTGTGTATGTTTGTGTGAATGACTGTGTCTGTAAGTGTGTGTATGTGCGTACGACTGTGTCTGTAAGTGTGTGTATGTGCGTATGACTATGTCTGTAAGATTGTGTATGTGTGTACGACTGTGTCTGTGTGTGTATGTGTGTATAACTGTGTCAGTAGGGGTGTGTAAGTGTGTACTACTGTGTCTGTAAGTGTGTGTGTATGCGTACGACTGTGTCTGTAAGGTTGTGTATGTGTGTACGATTGTGTCTGTAAGTGTGTGTATATGTGTATGACTGTGTCTGTAAGTGTGTGTTTGTGTGTATGACTGTACTTGTAGTTGCACGTGTTATCCTTTGTGTATATCTCTGAGAGTATTTGTGACCAGGTGTATTTCCCAGCATAAGACTTTGATCGTCTGTGTGTGTGACCCTGTGAGCAGCAATACCTATGCAATCTTTAACTGATATATTAAAAATATAATTGTATATTTGAATGTATTTCCTAACCCCATCTGCTTATTTAATACCACATTTTGCCGGCCATGATATTTTTTTAGTGGAATCTGGGCTGACAGAGGCACAAAGCCGACATTTTTTTTTAATTAATATTTTTTTTCCACAAAATTACCACAGTAGTGTTCAGACTGATTGCGTAGTAACACTTTATACCTTTTTCTGCCCCCTGGCTCCCCCCTTCATTTCTTGCATGTGCAGTGCTGTTAGTCAGTAAGTTGAAGCATACTGTGCATAACTGTGTCTGTAAGTGTGTGTATGTGTGTATGACTGTGTCTGTAAGCGTGTTTATGTGTGTACAACTGTGTCTGTAAGTCTGTGTATGTGTGTACGCCTGTGTCTGTAAGTGTGTGTATGTGTGTACCACTGTGTCTGTAAGTGTGTGTGTGCATGACTGTGTCTGTAAGTCTGTATATGTGTGTACGACTGTGTCTGTAAGTATGTGTATGTGTGTACCACTGTGTCTGTAGGTGTGTGTATGTGTGTACGGCTCTGTCTGTAAGTGTGTGTTTGTGGGCATGATTGTGTCTGTAAGTGTATGTGTGTGTGTATGTCTGTGCCTGTAAGTGTGTGTTTGTATGGATGACTGTTTCTGTAGGTGTGTGTATGTGTGTAGGACTGTGTCTGTAAGATTGTGTATATGTGTACGACTGTATCTGTAAGTGTATGTATGTGTGTACGACTGTATCTGTAAGTGTATGTGTGTGTGTATGTCTGTGCCTGTAAGTGTGTGTTTGTATGGATGACTGTTTCTGTAGGTGTGTGTTTGTGTGTAGGACTGTGTCTGTAAGATTGTGTATATGTGTACGACTGTATCTGTAAGTGTATGTATGTGTGTACGACTGTGTCTATAAGTGTGTGTATGTGTGTATGACTGTGTCTGTACGTGTGTGTTTGTGTGTAGGACTGCGTCAGTAAGTGTGTGTATGTGCGTATGACTGTGTCTGTAAGTGTGTGTTTGTGTGCATGACTGTGTCTGTAAGTGTGTGTATGTGTGTACGACTGTGTCTGTAAGATTGTGTATGTGGGTATGACTGTGTCTGTAAGTGTATGTATGTGTGTACGACTGTGTCTGTAAGTGTGTGTTTGTGTGCATGACTGTGTCTGTAAGTGTGTGTACGACTGTGTCTGTAAGATTGTGTATGTGTATACGACTGTGTCTGTAAGTGTATGTATGAGTGTACGACAGTGTCTGTAAGTGTGTGTTTGTGTGTATGACTGTGTCTGTAAGTGTGTGAATGTGTGTACAACTGTGTCTGTAATCTGTGTATGTGTGTATGACTGTGTCTGTAAGTATGTGTATTTGTGTACAACTGTGTCTGTATGTGTGTGTTTGTGTGCATGACTGTGTCTGTAAGTGTGTATGTGTGTACTTCTCTGTCTGTAAGTGTGTGTTTGTGTGCATGACTGTGTCTGTAAGTGTGTGTATGTGTGTATGACTGTGCTTGTAAGTGTGTGTTTGTATGCATGACTGTGTCTGTAATTGTGTGTATGTGTGTATGACTGTGTCTGTAAGATTGTGTATGTGTGTACGACTGTGTCTGTAAGTGTATGTATGTGTGTACGACTGTTTCTGTAAGTGTGTGTTTGTGTGCATGACTGTGTCTGTAAGTGTGTGTATGTGTGTATGACTGTGTCTGTACGTGTGTGTTTGTGTGTACGACTGTGTCTGTTTGTTTGTGTATATGTGTATGTGTGTATGATTGTGCTTGTAGTTGCATTTGTTATCCTTTGTGTATATCTCTGAGAGTTTTTGTGACCAAGTGTGTGTTTATGTGCATGATTGTGTCTGTAAGTGTATGTGTGTGTGTATGACTGTGCCTGTAAGTGTGTGTTTGTATGCATGACTGTTTCTGTAGGTGTGTGTATGTGTGTAGGACTGTGTCTGTAAGATTGTGTATGTGTGTATGACTGTGTCTGTAAGTGTTTGTATGTGTGTACGACTGTGTCTGTAAGTGTGTGTTTGTGTGCACGACTGCGTCAGTAAGTGTGTGTATGTGCGTATGTCTGTGTCTGTAAGTGTGTGTTTCTGTGCATGACTGTGTCTGTAAGTGTGTGTATGTGTGTATGACTGTACCTGTAAGTTTGTGTTTGTATGCATGACTGTGTCTGTAAGTGTGTGTATGTGTGTACGACTGTGTCTGTAAGATTGTGTATGTGGGTACGACTGTGTCTGTAAGTGTATGTATGTGTGCACGACTGTGTCTGTAAGTGTGTGCTTGTGTGCATGACTGTGTCTGTAAGTGTGTGTATGTGTGTACGACTGTGTCTGTAAGATTGTGTATGTGTGTACAACTGTTTCTGTAAGTGTATGTATGAGTGTACGACAGTGTCTGTAAGTGTGTGTATGTGTGTACAACTGTGTCTGTAAGCGTGTGTATGTGTGTACAACTGTGTCTGTAATCTGTGTATGTGTGTATGACTGTGTCTGTAAGTATGTGTATGTGTGTACAACTGTGTCTGTAAGATTGTGTATGTGTGTACGACTGTGTCTGTAAGTGTATGTATGAGTGTACGACAGTGTCTGTAAGTGTGTGTTTGTGTGTATGACTGTGTCTGTAAGTGTGTGTATGTGTGTACAACTGTGTCTGTAATCTGTGTATGTGTGTATGACTGTGTCTGTAAGTATGTGTATGTGTGTACAATTGTGTCTGTAAGTGTGTGTTTGTGTGCATGACTGTATCTGTAAGTGTATGTATGTGTGTACGTCTCTGTCTGTAAGTGTGTGCTTGTGTGCATGACTGTGTCTGTAAGTGTGTGTATGTGTGTATGACTGTGCTTGTAAGTGTGTGTTTGTATGCATGACTGTGTCTGTAATTGTGTGTATGTGTGTATGACTGTGTCTGTAAGATTGTGTATGTGTGTACGACTGTGTCTGTAAGTGTATGTATGTGTGTACGACTGTGTCTGTAAGTGTGTGTTTGTGTGCATGACTGTGTCTGTAAGTGTGTGTATGTGTGTATGACTGTGTCTGTACATGTGTGTTTGTGTGTACGACTGTGTCTGTTTGTTTGTGTATATGTGTATGACTGGGTCTGTAAGTGTGTTTGTGTGTATGATTGTGCTTGTAGTTGCATGTGTTATCCTTTGTGTATATCTCTGAGAGTTTTTGTGACCAAGTGTGTGTTTGTGTGCATGATTGTGTCTGTAAGTGTATGTGTGTGTATGACTGTGCCTGTAAGTGTGTGTTTGTATGCATGACTGTTTCTGTAGGTGTGTGTATGTGTGTAGGACTGTGTCTGTAAGATTGTGTATGTGTGTACGACTGTGTCTGTAAGTGTATGTATGTGTGTACGACTGTGTCTGTAAGTGTGTGTTTGTGTGTACGACTGCGTCAGTAAGTGTGTGTATGTGCGTATGTCTGTGTCTGTAAGTGTGTGTTTGTGTGCATGACTGTGTCTGTAAGTGTGTGTATGTGTGTATGACTGTACCTGTAAGTTTGTGTTTGTATGCATGACTGTGTATGTAAGTGTGTGTATGCGTGTACGACTGTGTCTGTAAGATTGTGTATGTGGGTACGACTGTGTCTGTAAGTGTATGTATGTGTGTATGACTGTGTCTGTAAGTGTGTGCTTGTGTGCATGACTGTGTCTGTAAGTGTGTGTATGTGTGTACGACTGTGTCTGTAAGATTGTGTATGTGTGTACAACTGTGTCTGTAAGTGTATGTATGAGTGTACGACAGTGTCTGTAAGTGTGTGTATGTGTGTACAACTGTGTCTGTAAGCGTGTGTATGTGTGTACAACTGTGTCTGTAATCTGTGTATGTGTGTATGACTATGTCTGTAAGTATGTGTATGTGTGTACAACTGTGTCTGTAATTGTGAGTTTGTGTGCATGACTGTGTCTGTAAGTGTGTATATGTGTGTACGTCTCTGTCTGTAAGTGTGTGTTTGTGTGCATGACTGTGTTTGTAAGTGTGTATATGTGTGTACGTCTCTGTCTGTAAGTGTGTGTTTGTGTGCATGACTGTGCCTGTAAGTGTGTGTTTGTATGCATGACTGTGTCTGTAATTGTGTGTATGTGTGTACGACTGTGTCTGTAAGTGTATGTATGTGTGTACGACTGTGTCTGTAAGTGTGTGTTTGTGTGCATGACTGTGTCTGTAAGTGTGCGTATGACTGTGTCTGTAAGCGTGTGTATGTGTGTACAACTGTGTCTGTAATCTGTGTATGTGTGTATGACTGTGTCTGTAAGTATGTGTATGTGTGTACAACTGTGTCTGTAAGTGTGAGTTTGTGTGCATGACTGTGTCTGTAAGTGTGTGTATGTGTGTATGACTGTGTCTGTACGTGTGTGTTTGTGTGTACGACTGTGTCTGTTTGTTTGTGTATATGTGTATGACTGTGTCTGTAAGTGTGTTTGTGTGTATGATTGTGCTTGAAGTTGCATGTGTTATCCTTTGTCTATATCTCTGAGAGTTTTTGTGACCAAGTGTGTGTTTATGTGCATGATTGTGTCTGTAAGTGTATATGTGTGTGTATGACTGTTCCTGTAAGTGTGTGTTTGTATGCATGACTGTTTCTGTAGGTGTGTGTATGTGTGTAGGACTGTGTCTGTAAGATTGTGTATGTGTGTATGACTGTGTCTGTAAGTGTTTGTATGTGTGTACGACTGTGTCTGTAAGTGTGTGTTTGTGTGCACGACTGCGTCAGTAAGTGTGTGTATGTGCGTATGTCTGTGTCTGTAAGTGTGTGTTTGTGTGCATGACTGTGTCTGTAAGTGTGTGTATGTGTGTATGACTGTACCTGTAAGTTTGTGTTTATATGCATGACTGTGTCTGTAAGTGTGTGTATGTGTGTACGACTGTGTCTGTAAGATTGTGTATGTGGGTACGACTGTGTCTGTAAGTGTATGTATGTGTGTACGACTGTGTCTGTAAGTGTGTGTTTGTGTGTACGACTGTGTCTGTTTATGTATGTGCGTACAACTGTGTCTTTAAGTGTGTGTATATGTGTGTACGGTTGTGTCTGTAAGTGTGTGTATATGTGTATGACTGTGTCTGTAAGTGTGTGTATATGTGTATGACTGTGTCTGTAAGTGTGTGTTTGTGTGTATGATTGTGCTTGTAGTTGCATGTGTTATCCTTTGTGTATATCTCTGAGAGTATTTGTGACCAGGTGTATGTCCCAGCATAAGACTTTGATCGTCTGTGTGTGTGACCCTGTGAGCAGCAATACCTATCCAATGTTTAACTGATATATTAAAAATATAATTGTATATTTGAATGTATTTCCTACCCCCATCTGCCTATTTAATACCACATTTTGTCGGCCATGGTATTTTTTTAGGGGAGTCTGGGCTGACAGAGGCACAAAGCCGACATTTTTTTTTCTTCTTTTTTTTTTCTCATAAACCAACATTATCACAGTAGTGTTCATACTTGTTGCGTAGCTTTAGTAACACTTTCAACCTTTTTTCTGCCCCCTGGCTCCCCTCTTCACTTCTTGCACGTGCAGTGCTATTAGTCAGTAAGTTGAAGCATACTGCGCAAAGAGTAAAGGAGTGGAATTGCTGTTCCCAGGCCGCTGGGTTGTAACTTCCACCTGGGACAAAAGTTGCCAGTCCTCCCCTGTACCGGAGATTGGGACAACTAGAACTATTCGAGCTCAAGTGAGCCATTAAATTACGGCCACTTTCCAGGGATTTACATTTTTTTTAATCCTCAGGAAGCAGAAAGAGTGATTGACCCTAGAATTCACTCTTTATATAAGGTGAGTCTGAAACCCTCACCATAACTCTCCACATTGTTACACTTACACTCCCATATCAGAAGCCAAAACCTTAACCCTTAAAGGGATAGTCTAGTCAAAATTAAACTTTCTTGATTCAGATAGAGCATGCAATTTTAAGCAACTTTCTAATTTACTCCTATTAACAATTTTTCTTTGTTTGCTTTTTATCTTTATTTGAGAAAGCAAGAATAAAAACTTAGGAGCCGGCCCATTTTTAGTTCAGCACCTGGGTAATACTTCCTTATTGGTGTCTAAATGTAGCCACCAATCAGCAAGCGTTACCCAGGTGCTGAACCAAAAATGGGCCGGCTCCTAAGGATAAATTATTGCTTTTTCAAATAAAGATACCAAGAGAAAGGAGTAAATTATAAAGTTGCTTAAAATTGCATGCTCTATCTGAATCATAAAAGCTTAATTTTGACTAGACTATCTCTTTAAGCATGATCCAGGTTAATTTACCATACACTATTAAATAATTATTGGCAACTAGTTATCCTAATTTATAGATTTGCATCCTAAAATAAATTACTTTAATAATCCAGAGGGCACCATCCCATTTATGCAATATAGATATCTATACATGATATCAATAATAATTATACAATAAATAGAAAAAAAGCATCAAGTGTTTTTTTCATATATAATAACCCAATGTAACCCCAATTTTAATTCAATAGATTTATGTTCTAAAAAAATTAAAAAAATCTGTAGGACTGAGTTTGGTGCACAATTGTGCACGCTCATTTTATGGTGTACATCGTTGAAGCCTTTGCTTTCTGAAAGCCGATATTTACAATGTTCATAAAAGAGTGTCTGTCGTTTTAACATCACTGCAGACACCTTCAAGTTGCAGCTTCTGTTCAAAACCCCCTAAATCTTAATTTTCTAACTCCTCGCGGGCAAAGGAGCACAGGCAAGTGAACTGTTTTATCATCAGGAAAAAAAAATGTTAATAAACAGGGAAGCTGAAGAATTTATAAGTATTGTTTATAGTGTGTTACAGTTTTACAAGGAAACACCCCAGTATACTGTGGATCCAGCACTCTATAATTTGGTAAGGAAACCATAAAATTGAACTTGTTGAAATAAACCAGTTTTCAAAGTAACACGAACATAATTGGAAAATTAGACTCATGTGTACAGCTCAAAATTGTTAGATTGCTACTTATATATTTTTTTAAGAGCAGGGCACAGGCTGCAATGTATCACAAGTAAAGCAATTAGTTATGCAACAAAATCAAAGGCAGACTTAGTTTATACAGTATTAAGATAAGTAACCAAATCTAAACAAAATATGTTTGCTCAGAGACAAGCAGAAAATCACTATATCCACAATTTATTTCAATATATTTTTTGCTATTTCTAAAATTAGATTACGCTATCTGTGTAACAAATTAGCTCCCTCTTATTCTCTTCTGAAGATAGTTCCAGACAAATATATTTCTTAGCTACATTTTTCTTTTTTCATTATCGTGCAGCAATCTGATTTTTAACCCAACAACTGTAAGGAAGGAAAATAATTGCCATAAATAAATGATATGATTAGAATTAAGGCAAATGATACAGAGATCAAATTTGTAGTAAATTAGTAGTTTTTCTTACCTTTGGAGTTCTCCATTAGTCAATGAAATAATGAAAAAGGGATAAAAAAAACAACACCCAGGATTTATATTGACCCCTCTTCACAACTCTTTGTTAAAAGCACACCTAGGTAGTAGGCACAAAAGAAGAGTGCCTCCAAAATATTTTTTTTTTTTGGGGGGGGTGAGACTTTGGGAAAAAAACATATCCTTTCTATACCAAAAGAGTTTGATTCTGGCATAGTAAATCAATCATTACTTAAATTAATATAAAAAATAAACTTTCATGATCGGGACAGGGCATGCAGTTTAAAACAAAGTGGCAATTTACTTTTGTTTTACTATGATAAAATTGACTTTGTTCTCTTGGTATTATTTATTATAGAGCATACCTAAGTATGCTTGCATGTCCCTTAAAAAGTATTTTTGCAGTTAAACAGGTTAATATTTTAGCTGTTTAAATGAATTTCAAATTAATATAGAGAACATGTACCTTGAGAGAATGAATAGGTATAGCATACCTTCCTATCGTCCCGCAATTTGAATAACAACCTAAAAGATGGGAACTTAGTCCTGCAATCCTTTATTCCTTAAAGGGACACTGAACCCAAATTTTTTATTTAATGATTCAGATAGAGCATGCTATTTTAAGCAACTTTCTAATTTACACATATTATCAATTTTTCTTAGTTCTCTTGCTTTCTTTATTTGAAAAATAAGGCATCTAAGCTATTTTTTTTGGTTCAGAACCATGGAAAGCACTTGTTTATTGGTGGGTGAATTTATCCACCAATCAGCAAAAACAACCCAGTTTGTTCACCAAAAATGGGCCGGCATCGATACCAAGAGAACAACGACAATTTGATAATAGGAGTCAATTAGAAAGTTGCTTAAAAATGTATGATCTATCTGAATCACAAAAGAAAGAATTTGGGTTCAGTGTCCCTTTAATTATATCCTGGTTTTCCTATGGGTAAGGTAAGCTAAGAGAAAGTAAACTCTGCTTAAAACTCCCAATAACCATCTCCAAGATTGTTACAATTCCACCATACGACCAAGACACTACCCTCAGACCACTCACACTGTTCTCTTGGACCTAAAAACTCCACCCCTTAAAGCCACTGGCCACACCCCCTGTCACTTAGACACGGGCATAATGTCAAGGGGGTTGTTAATATAGAAAATAAGAAATAATTACCTTGAGGTGATGTGACATTAATTATTAGATAAAAGTTTGAGCCAGAACTGGAGACAGCCAAGTCAGAGAAGTTTCCCCAACCATCTTGGACTGGAATAACAGATTTACCTGAAAAATTAAAGTCAGAGCAGTAATCATAAGACTCAGGTTTCTAGATTCCGACACACTGAAACTTTAAAGCAGATATTTAAGTGTCATTGTCTGTTTGTTGATCTATTGAAAAAGCAGGCGGCATGTGTATCTTAGTGATATAAAATATGTTTCTTTTTTTTATTTACATTTCTAGTTTTAGTTTTCCTGATATCAAAAGTTAAAGGGATACTAAAGAAAAAAAGAAACTTTCCTGATTCAGATACTAGAGCATGCCATTTAAAATTCAAAATCTATTTTTATGTGCACACATTCTGAGGCACCAACTCCTGCTGAGAATATATGTATATGCGTTCCTAATTGGCTGATGGCACTATATCTATATATAAAATGTAACAAAATACAAATTGATTACAGAATAATTTACAGATTGTTTACAAAATAAAACACAATTAAAATAGATATGAATCCATAAATATATTGGTATGTATAACAATGTCTAAAAATATACAAGGAGACAAAAAAGTCTGTCCCAAATAATGTCCCACTAGTGCCCAAAAACACCACAGATCGTATATATATATAGATAGTGTTCTTATAGTGCAAACAAACAGTAAAGTACAAAAAATAAAAATGCTAACATAATACAGCAGTGCATCTCAAACTGATTTAGGGCCGAATTACAAGTAAAGCGGTATTTAACGCTCCTGCTCACTCACTAACTCGGCTAAAAGTAAGCTTTTTGCACGCGTCGGGTAGCGCTCGTATTAGCAGTTGAAAGTAAAAAGTTTTCCCTTGCGTGCTAACCGGATGCACACAAAAAAAAAACTTTGAATATCGCAATTGTTTTAACGTATTCCCCCATAGAAGTCAATGGAGTAAAAAAAGTGTGGGGGGGGGAAACACCCTACTCGAGTAAACCCGATTGCATATTCCCAAGTGCACTAACCCAACATGAAAATATGAATATTTCACATTCCAATGTTCTTCACATAGCAGAATATGGTCTATTTATTCATAAATACATACAGTATGTCTGTATATATCTGATGGTATTTTGGTACAATACATTATATATATATATATATATATATATATATATATATATATATATATATATATATATATATATACACAGGTATATATACATGATTATATATTGGTAAAGATACAGAATATAGAAATATAGAGAAGCGGTAGTCCTGGAGAGTATAATTAAAACGTCTTTATTTCAAACTCAGATTAAAAACGAATGGCAGTCACAAGTAAAAGCATACCAGGTGTGGCACTGTTTGGCTTACGCGTTTCGGCTGAGAGCCGTAGTCATAGCCTATAGTGCTGTGTGACACACCTCTCTAAATACTCATACCTAAAATCCTATTGGTTAAAAGTTAGAACACACCTGTTGATTACATACTCTATACAAAGAAAACTAATATAAACAGAACCTCCTAAGCAATTAAACCTAACGAATTTGACAAATACAGAATTAACTTATACATGGAATAATCATATTGCAGAATGAAAAATACACACCAAACCTCCAAAAATCGAAATAGTGCAATATACAATGTGCAAAATCTCAAAACATACATTGTGTACAATGTGTACCATATTAGCTATAGATATTCTCACTTTAACAAAGAATATGAGGGTTCAAAAGTCAAAACCTGTAATACACATAGAAAAGTCTAATACTGTTCAGGCGGACCCTAACCCTATAACATAATTATAAATCTTAATCATAAGCAATAATATGGGTTAAAATTTCTAAATTACATGATTGTCCAAGGGTAAAGTATATATGAAAAAATGAAATAAATGCCTGAATAGCGCAAGAGATTACAGAGTCCTAAACCGGTAAATGTGACATGCATAGGAGTGGCTCACAGAGAGCTAAGGAGCCCAGACCAGTTACCACAAATTCATGATATCATACTTGGAGTTGAGCCCATTTGGAATACGAGTGCCCATTGTGAAAATCCAGTGGGCTTCTCTCAACTCCAGCATGCGATCTATGGAACCTCCCCTTTTAGGTCTGTGAACCCTTTCTATAGCACTCCAAGAAAAGGAAGAAAGGTTCCCTCCATGGTAGACCCCGAAATGCTGGACTACAGGGGTACTCGATTTAACTGTAGTAAAAGAGGAAAGATGTTCCCTAATTCTGGTGTTTACATCTCTGGAGGTGAGACCTATGTATTGAATTTTACATGAGGAGCAGTTAAGTACATAAATCACATTAGTACATGTGCAATTTAAGAGTGTTTTGATGTTAAATGTTTTCCCTGTAACATAACTTGTAAATGTATTTCCAGTGCGTACAAAGTCACACGGTTTGCATTTTCTGTGGCCGCATTTATGCATGCCCTGATGTCTGATCCACGCACAAGCATCATTAGTCTTAGTGGGCAACATAGTTGGAGATAGCTAGGAGCCCAGTGTGGGACCTTTCCTATATGCACACCTAACACCACTTTTAACCATTTCAATTAGTTTATCATCTGCATTGAGGATTTTAAAGTGCTTGCGTATAATGGAACAAATGTCATTGTATTGTCCACTGTGAGTGGTGACAAACGTCACTCCATCAAAGGGCTTAGAATCATTTATTTGTCTATCTACCAGAAGGCTATCTCTGGTTTTGGAGCTCACCAAATGTTTGGCCTTACAAATGGCTTTTTTTGGATATCTGCGTTGTTGAAGCCTAGATTCAAGATCCCTGGCTAAAGTCTTGAAGTCGCTGTCATCTGAACAGTTTCTTTTTAATCTGATCATCTCCCCTTTAGCAATTGCTTCTGGGACATGTTTCGGATGGCAGCTAGTCCCAAATAGGACTGCATAGGATTCTGGGAGTTCTTCCACATCTTTGGAGATAGTAACCCTTTCCGTGTCTATATATCTACATATCGAAGATATATAGACGATCTGATCTTCATATGGACAGGAACCCAACAACAAGCTTTAGAATTCTGTTCAACCCTAAATTCAAATGACATGAATCTCAAATTTACATTTGAATTTAATGACATAAGTGCTAATTTTTTAGATCTTACCCTTATAGGGCTCCCAGATGGCAGAGTTAAAACAGTTTCCTATAGGAAACCCATCTCAGGGAATGCAGTCCTATTTGGGACTAGCTGCCATCCGAAACATGTCCCAGAAGCAATTGCTAAAGGGGAGATGATCAGATTAAAAAGAAACTGTTCAGATGACAGCGACTTCAAGACTTTAGCCAGGGATCTTGAATCTAGGCTTCAACAACGCAGATATCCAAAAAAAGCCATTTGTAAGGCCAAACATTTGGTGAGCTCCAAAACCAGAGATAGCCTTCTGGTAGATAGACAAATAAATGATTCTAAGCCCTTTGATGGAGTGACGTTTGTCACCACTCACAGTGGACAATACAATGACATTTGTTCCATTATACGCAAGCACTTTAAAATCCTCAATGCAGATGATAAACTAATTGAAATGGTTAAAAGTGGTGTTAGGTGTGCATATAGGAAAGGTCCCACACTGGGCTCCCAGCTATCTCCAACTATGTTGCCCACTAAGACTAATGATGCTTGTGCGTGGATCAGACATCAGGGCATGCATAAATGCGGCCACAGAAAATGCAAACCGTGTGACTTTGTACGCACTGGAAATACATTTACAAGTTATGTTACAGGGAAAACATTTAACATCAAAACACTCTTAAATTGCACATGTACTAATGTGATTTATGTACTTAACTGCTCCTCATGTAAAATTCAATACATAGGTCTCACCTCCAGAGATGTAAACACCAGAATTAGGGAACATCTTTCCTCTTTTACTACAGTTAAATCGAGTACCCCTGTAGTCCAGCATTTCGGGGTCTACCATGGAGGGAACCTTTCTTCCTTTTCTTGGAGTGCTATAGAAAGGGTTCACAGACCTAAAAGGGGAGGTTCCATAGATCGCATGCTGGAGTTGAGAGAAGCCCACTGGATTTTCACAATGGGCACTCGTATTCCAAATGGGCTCAACTCCAAGTATGATATCATGAATTTGTGGTAACTGGTCTGGGCTCCTTAGCTCTCTGTGAGCCACTCCTATGCATGTCACATTTACCGGTTTAGGACTCTGTAATCTCTTGCGCTATTCAGGCATTTATTTCATTTTTTCATATATACTTTACCCTTGGACAATCATGTAATTTAGAAATTTTAACCCATATTATTGCTTATGATTAAGATTTATAATTATGTTATAGGGTTAGGGTCCGCCTGAACAGTATTAGACTTTTCTATGTGTATTACAGGTTTTGACTTTTGAACCCTCATATTCTTTGTTAAAGTGAGAATATCTATAGCTAATATGGTACACATTGTACACAATGTATGTTTTGAGATTTTGCACATTGTATATTGCACTATTTCGATTTTTGGAGGTTTGGTGTGTATTTTTCATTCTGCAATATGATTATTCCATGTATAAGTTAATTCTGTATTTGTCAAATTCGTTAGGTTTAATTGCTTAGGAGGTTCTGTTTATATTAGTTTTCTTTGTATAGAGTATGTAATCAACAGGTGTGTTCTAACTTTTAACCAATAGGATTTTAGGTATGAGTATTTAGAGAGGTGTGTCACACAGCACTATAGGCTATGACTACGGCTCTCAGCCGAAACGCGTAAGCCAAACAGTGCCACACCTGGTATGCTTTTACTTGTGACTGCCATTCGTTTTTAATCTGAGTTTGAAATAAAGACGTTTTAATTATACTCTCCAGGACTACCGCTTCTCTATATTTCTACATTTTGCCAGTGTATCCTGGACTGTTAAGCTGTTAAGCTGTGGGGAGGTGTGTGCGTGCAGCTAATAGTGATTGGTGATTCTTCAGCATCGGTACTTTCCACGGATTGGTTACTGCTGATTGACGCTCTGACTAGCCAATAGGATCTAGCGCTCATCGAAGAGGAGAGACGCTGTACATCTGCAGACCCACGAGGACGCCAAGCAGCTGAGCCGGTGAAGAAACGAGCACTCGGAGATGGTATAAGGTACCCGTGCATCGTAGATCCCAAAGTGTCCGGTATAGTAAGCAGGCTTGGGCAACAGTGTGGGACTTATCTTGACCAATTCGCCTATGCAGCTACCTATAAAAGTTTCCTTAAGCTGTCATACAGTTTGGAATACACTGCACTATTAACTATTAGCTGACCTTAAGTGGTTTCTCACGCATTTGTTTTAGCACTACTGAGTTCCTTCTTTTGTATGAAAGATACAGAATATACAGATAAATGTAGGAATGTCTATTTATAAATACTTAGAACATATTCTGCTATGTGCAGAACATTGGAATGTGAAATATTTACAGTAAATACACAGTATACTATGAATATTGCATAAATATGCTTTTCATGTTTTCATCTACTTAACTGCAAAGAGCTCCAATGCACTTCTATATATATATGTCTGTATATGTATTTATATGTGTATATATGTCTGTAAATACATATATACACACATAAATACATATGTAAACACATAAATACATATGTACACACATATAAACATATATCTATACATATATAGACATATTTAGACATGGATATGTATGTATATCTGTTAAAGTCCTTTGTTTGCCTTTTTTTAACACCTGAGACCTCATATCTTTGAGTCCTTTTGTGCAATTATTTTTTTAAAATATTTTTTATTAGATGGTGTTATTATGAGTGTAACTGTACTTTGTAACATATTTTTGATATGTTTCGTGATACTTTTTTGTTTCGCAAAACAGTAAGCCAGAGCCCTGAGGATGCAGTAATCATTCTAGCGTAAATTGTGATTGCATTGACGCATTTGCGTTTACTTTCAATTTGTAATATGAATGCTAATCCCGACACGCACAAACACCTGCGATAAACGCCTTTTCGTTTGCGTGTAACTGTTAGCGCTCAACTCACAATCTGTCCCTTAGTCGTTTCACTGATTGATTGGAATCACGTTGAAATTGATTAAAAAAACAACCAAGATGTTCCACAATTAACAGGTATTACACACTAAAAAGTATTTGAATCTAGGCAATATTTGAATAGCAAATTGAAGATAACTGAAGTGTTAATTTATTTCCAGGAATTGAAGCAACGTCAGGTTGTGTAAATTACAGATAAAATACTTTTTATCATATTCATTCATAGACTTTAAGAGCACAACCTAAGAAACATTAAGATTTGATTTTACCCCATATGGAGGAATGTTGCCAAATCGTGGATCCTGGATTTATGTAAATGTATGATACTTAGTATTTTATTTTTGTTCCCAGATGTTCAATTTCAGGGAGGAAGCTAAACTGCAGATTTAATCATTGAATATTGCTTAAAAGGAAGGCAACTGAAGAATTTTGATGCATTTGATATATGGAAGAATTGAGGAAGCCCAATTTTCTTTCCAAATAAAAATGATACCAGTCTGCCAATTTATAAGGTATTATTCCATATTCCATGTTAAGACAAAAAAAAAAATGCATTATTTATTATGTTGCACTGTGAAATCTATCTGTTTTTATGTTCAGCGCGATACTGTTATTACCACATTCAAGCGATTTACCTACATAGAATGTTAAAATAACTATTGGAATTCAGGATGTCTGCTAAAGTTTCCATGGTAACTGACAATGCCAGAGAAATTAAACCTAGGTGAAATTTAGGAACAACACAGTTTCAGAAACGCTGAAGATATTTGGAGAGGTCTACTATTTGGGGTTATGAGGTATATTAACATAATTTATTTTGTGTTGCGCTATATTTAAGTAGTTGGAAATATTAAGCAAAATATAGACACATTGTTCTTAATGGACATGTTTTTAGCCCAATGTTTTTTTTTTAACTGGGATTGCTAAAGAAAATCCATTTGTTCGCTATTTGCTATGGCTAACAACTTTAGGGCAGCTGCACAGCTAAACTTAAAGTAGTAACTAGTGCTGCTTTTACAAGCCAGCATCAGTTTTAATGGGATCAGAAATAGCTAGAACAAAAGTGAAGCTTACCTAATTTTTACACCAAAATCAATCAACTGACAAGGACATTTCTAAATTGTTATTTTGTTTAAGCCTTTCTTGTCTGCATACAGTTATTATCCACCTTTAAAGATTTACCAGATTTAGCTGTATGAACAAATCAACAACTTATTTTGCATGCATTCTTTCATTAATTTTTAAGGGGATATAAACGCATATGTATTCCTTTTTAGAATAATGAAAAATTACAATATTTTCAATATTTGTTGCATTCCTTCAAAAAAGTGATAGAAAGGTCAAATTTGAAATGCGCATAGGTGAGTTTAAATTTTAAATAGAAGCATTTTTTTGCAATATAATTCCATTAGAAAGTATGGTTCTAGTAAATGTTATCAGTGTTTTTCAGTGGCATACGCACATATGCTGTAAGAGCCTGTGTACCAGTATTCGAACACCACACTTGCTCAGAGGGTCAGCAGTGGCTTATATGACACAAATTAAATCCCAGGCACAATACATACTACAGTCAGCTGTCTGAGCTTGAATACTTGTGCATAGGCCCTCACTGCATATGTGTGTATGATGCTGAAAAACAGCTAGTGGTAGTATATGTAAAAAAAATGCTTCTTTTTAAAATTGAAATGCATTCATGCACCTGTCCATTTTGACCTTTTTATCCTTTTAACCATCTGGCTGATAAGCCATTTCCCACCTGGGTGCTAAACTCGATTTGAGCTTTTATTTTTTTTTTACATTTTTAAAATATATTTATTTTTTACTTTTATACTTTTTGTTCCAGATCCCCTAGACTTATACCATTGGAAAGGTTAGCAATTACCTTTCCAACGGTGGGTCTTGGGGGTCTGTAGCTCCGTAGGTGTCTGAGATACAGGCTTCTAAGCAGCATGCCCCCTTTTCCCTATATTGTCAATTGTTAATTTTAAATAAAATGGGCGGTGACGTCATCACATCATTGTGCGTGATGTCACCACACAAATTGTGAAGCCTCAGCAATGCCTCTCACTATTCAGGCCAGATCGCTTGGGTGGGAGTAGGTGGGAGCCCCCAGATTGCCCTAAAGGGGGGTGAGTGCTAGTAACGGCTCAGAGACGTCGTTAGCATTTAAAGGGTTAAAGGGCTGTTTGCTAAATATTTTTGCAGAAATGCCAGAAATATCAAAAATATGTCATTTTTTTATTCATCTGAAAAGGAATACACGTCTAATTTTTAATGCTTAACTAAGAGATGAAGGGGTCGATTGCGACTGCGGGCAGACAGCATACGCTGTTGGCATTTATCATTGCACAAGCATTTCTCATGAAATTCTTGTGCAATGTGGCGCCCTGCACATACGCAGCCAATCGGCCGCTAGCAGGGGGTGTCAATCATCCCGATCATAACCTGAAACTACACGGGTAGATTACAGCATCCGCTGCATTATACATCTATCAGAGAATTGTATTATATAGCCCTTATGAATTAGTATGCCAAATAAAACAAAGTATTTAACTTACTATTGTTATTTACTTAACAAAAAAGTATTGATTTTTAATGTAATGCTGTAACAATTTATGGTACAGAATACTACTAATAACATACTGAAGTGATCCATTTTCCATAAAAATTAAAACTTCAGACTTTAATCTCCAATTTTCATATTGTGAAAGTACGACAATTAAGCATGGAAAAAACACGTTTTGAATGATTAAAAAGGATGTGATTAAGCTGTTATAATTTATATTGTAACTCATAGGAAATGCAGGTTTGTGCACAGATGGTATTAAGGTACTCATTGGCTGATAAGCACAACTCCCAAAGACAAGCCCAGGAACATTAGTTGTCGTTGCCCTCTTTTAGATACAACAAAACAAAAATTATCTTAAATGTTATTATAGCGTACTTTATGAGTTCTTGTGGAACTATACCATGAAATATAAAATTCATATCTATTTTAGCTTTTTATTTTATTATTTTTATGTCAATAAAGTCAGTATTGAATAGCTGGTTCTTTGATTATAAACCATACTAGAAAGTGCAAGTGTGTCACAATATTTAAAGGGACAGTATACACCAATTTTCATATAACTGCATGTAATAGACACTACTATAAAGAATAATATGCACAGATACTGTTCTAAAAATCCAGTATAAAACCCTTTTAAAAATGAAGTATGTTTGATAATAGAGGTAAACTGGATTGCTTACGAAATTGTATGCTCTTTTGTGTTATAAGTGACCTATGTAACTTTGATGGTTTTTATCTCTAAACCAATAAAAGGGACATTCAAATATAATAAAAATACAGATCTTAGCTTGATATGAATTTAATCCAATTGAAACTCCCAAGCAAAAAACAGCCAGTGAGACAGTCAGGAGCATCAGGCTACCAAATGCCAAAAAATGAGACAAAAAAAACAAAAACAAAGGGAACCTCAGAAAGACAGTTTTGTTTTGTTTTGTTTGTTTTTTACCCAGCAGTTGTATGAGGGCTAGGCTAGGGGGGCCATAAGAGCGGATAGAAGCTAAAGTAAAGTCACTTTGACTTCATGGAGAGAAAGAGAACACTGACTTTGTTCTGCAATATGGCATATCTGGGTTCCTTAGTTATGCAGCATATTGTTACAGCTTCTGAATTAAGATCTGGAGCTGCTGGAAATGCTGTGGGATCTGTTTCACATACCCCCACTGGGGAAAAATGTTTAGGAGTTGTGGAGTGAGGACCTTAGTGAAGTTGAAGAGGAGGGATCTGATTACAGAAGTGCAGCAGCCCTCAGTTGAGTTGACAGGTGACAAGAGGACATCAGTTGGTGTAGAGTCACCTAAAGGCAGTAGTTCCCCTACTATTTTTGTGGCTTCCTTCCTCGGTGTTGATAACTCAAGATGTTTGAAAGACTGGAGTTTGTCTCATGTCTTTCTTTCCATGTCACCTTGAGGTGACTTGGTAGCTGGTGATTTATTTTGGTCTGGGCTGTGTATAGAGGTGTTTTGCAGGATCTGGAGCATTGGTGGGAACTTATACCTTCCCTTTGGGGTGTGGATGATTTGTTAGTGAAGGTTGCTCTGGAAGAGAGTGAGCTGTTGAATTCTGAGAAAGGCCCTTCTTATAAGGCCATTCCACTGAGCAGCGCTACATACGGATTAAAGCACAGCTGTGTAATAGCTCGTAATAGCTCTGTATTATTAGAGCTTGCAAGTTCACAACCAAGAAAAGCCTGCATAAGGCCTTGTAGGGATTTAAATGCAGGGGAGATTTAATTGGAGGAGAAGGATTGTTAAGTAAAGTAGAAAATCATCTGGTGATTCTAAGGTGAATGAGAAGTGTGTGTGGGACATGGGGGTGTTATAGCCACCGTAGAAGTGCAATTAGGTTGAGAGGAGAGCAAATATACAGAAATGATATAACGTATTCTTGTTCTACCAGGCAGATGTAGAGGAAATGTTCAAGGAGCAGCATTAAATGATAGCAGTTCAGTCTTCTTCAACTTGGACATAATTCTTTGGAGAAAAGAGATGCACAAGGAGAACAATGTCTGAGGTCCTAAGGCCATTCAAGGAAGCACAGGAGGCATTGACAATAATTGGAAGCAGCTCAGTCTTCAGTGAGGATAGAAGCAGATGACACTGTTGGCATTGTGGTGTGCATGTGAGGAAAAAGATCAGGGGGTTTCAGGTGTGCATGTGAGGAAAAAGATCAGGGGGTTTCAGGTGTGCATGCAGTGGTCGTGAGCAGTAAAATGGAGGTGTGTGCAGTATGTACATATATTAAGAGAATACAATTAAATAATGTTTACATCATGAAGGTACTATATGGAAATCAAAAAGTAAACAGGATTGCTGCTTGTGTCATAAAAATAGAGTCCATCAACATTAATATACAAATGTGTTACTACCAGTTGAGAGAGGGATATATAGCAAAGCTGGATAAAAGGCGAAGACCTATTGTATAGCAATAAAGAATATTTCTCAAATGTCTCTTTTGCATCTTTATTTTATTTTTATTTTCTTCTAAAAGTAAAATTTACTAAGATAAACAATCTTTAACACACAGTAACAGATTGGTATATATTTAATAAATTACGAAATAGAAGGATAACTATCAAGTTGGAATGTAATGAAGATTTTGCAGTCCTGGTGACTGAAGAGGAGAAGAAGAAGGGGGAAAAAATTAATAAACAGTAATAATTACCTCACCTCCCCCACCTATATCCAGCAGTCCTTTTTCTTTACCATAAATTAGGATAAAGAAAGTGTATATCCTGAGCAAAAAACAGATGGGGAAAGGGGATGGGGGATGCCTCTAGCTCTCCTCGATGGGTACCCTAGCGTGCCCAATGTGTAAAAGATATATGCAAAGTAGAGGCCTTCTTTTGGCGCTCACCTCTACTTTGCATATATCCTTTACCATAAATTATCAAGAAGTTTACCTCAATCCTGGTTATCTAATAATCCTTCCTGTGTAGTATATAGAAAGGCCCAATCTCCTCTTAATGAAGCTGGGATCGTAAGATCTGTTTGTGAGCACGGTAGAGTAAGTGTTTGAAGGAAGTATTTCCATTTATTTAAGAAGGGACCTAATCTATGTTTAGCATCCATTTTCAAATCAAACTGTTTAATGAATAGAGGCTTAAAAAGCTGAAATTTAAACTGTACTTTTGTTGGGGATTTCTGTGCAGCTGGAATTTTATTGATTCTTAAGTTACTGGTGGTGAAGCTTGAGGGTGTTTGTATGGTGTCTTTATGAGCGAGGGCCAATTGGTTTCCTAGAGGTTGTGGTGCTGATACACGGATAGGAATGACTGAGAATGCTTCTGACTTTAAGAGTTGCTGATATATCAGTGGCAAAATGATGTCTTTGTTCCTCTGTGTTAAAATCTTACAGCTGAAAAGATGGAAAAGATATGAAAAAGGGAATACATTTAACTTTTTGCGTTGCTGTGCTGGGGCATCACTGAAATACAGGAGGATACTTAAGAAAGTGCTAAGTAAGTGGAAGAGGAAAGGGATACACATTAAATGTTATATGTGCAGAAATACCCTGTCCTGGGGTTGGGACTATTCTGTTTCTTGAATGATATAATGGCAATAGCAGAAGCACAGCGAGCAAAGGTATGGTGTAATGACCATCTACCGTTAGTAGATGGATAATGACACCTTTGTGAGTTTGAATGTCCTTTTTTTAAGATATGACCAGTGTGCCGGTGGGCAGGTTGGCAGGGACTTACAAATTCTGACATGAGTTTTCTGGTTTTGGAGGATTTCACTCACAGGCAGATACTTCAATACAGGTGATGCACCAAGCAAAGTGACGCCATTGCAAAAGGTGTTTTTGCCAGTAAACCTTAAAAAGATGGTCCCATGGGTAAACAAAATGGTAAGAAGTGTGGGTGTGCGCAGAAAGATGAGTTGCTTGTGTCTGAGCTCTGTAATAGGTTTATCTTACTGTCTAATATGCAAGTTTAACTTGTACTTGAAATCAGATTGAATACAATGCAAAGCGCTTACTCTAATTTTTAATGAGCTGTAGATTTTTTTCTGACAAATTTGAAAATGAATTTACATTTTCCTCCCCTTGTATCATGTGACAGTCATCAACAAATCACAGGCTCATACACATATACACTGTTAACTCATGCCCATGCCTAGTAGAAGTTGGTGCCTCAGAAAGCGTTCATATAAAAAGACGTTGTACAATTTGATAATAGAAAGTATCTTAAAACTGTATGCTCTATCTTAACAATAAACGTTTAATGTTTACTTTTAGTGTCCCTTTAAGTTTAGTAATCGACCTACAGGTAAGGTTTGGAAGTTTTTAGGTGTTTCATTAAATTGTGCTCATTCTCATGTGGAAATAATGAGCACAAAATGTCTTCACTGGTTTCTGTTTCATAAATTGGAAATGTAGACACTACCCTGACAATAATTAAAAAAATAATAATAAAAAATAATAATTAGTTGCATGCAAGTAAATGTTTAGAAACCTGTATGAATAAAATGTCATGATGTACACTATATAAATATACCTTCAGCTTTTAAAGCATTCCCCTGTAGCATACAGTTTATAGATCGTCAGTTGCATTCAAACGCATAGTAAATTGTCATTCTCAGTATATGAGCCCTGCAGGGATAGACAATGCTTCCCCAAAGACTTATTCATCTCTTAGAACACATGCTCCTGAATCTCAGAGTTTTATAGTTATATAAGAATCTTAATGAAGATTTTTTTTTTAATTCAAGATGGTATTTAATACAGAAACAAGTCAATTTACGACTCAGCTGTGTTCCATCAAGTTGCTTGGCTTTTTTTAGGATAAAAATGTTTTAATGTTGATTCAATGGGGATTAAATGCCTTTTGTTAAACTTTAAACGTGTGCATAATATGCACTCGTTTCTCAATAAAACTGCTGCAAACTTAAAAAATGCCAACAGCTGCACGGTGTGTTTTATATATGAGGAAGAGTTACTTTGCTGTAATTTCTATACAGATAAATGTATGTAACAAAAGGCTTAGTTAAATGCAAACGTTTTATTTTGCTTCTCTTAATTGGTTGCTCATATATTCCAGTGCATAAAGATGATTTTTTCCCCCTTGATTATGTTTTCTCTAGAGATTGTGAAAGTAAACACAGGTTGGAAAAAACACCCCTCAGGAAATATTCAAAAGAGAAATAAACATGCTTAGTTTTTTTTAAGGAAACTTCAACAATTACCTTAGTGTAAAGGTTAAATCACAAAATGATAGAAACCATACAACAGGATCTTTAAAATATACGGGTTAATGGAAGGTGCTTAGAAATACGGTGTAGTACAGTAGCGACTGTGGAAATGCAAATGTATGTGAAGAAAATGTATATGAAGCAGAGACAAGCCCAGTGCAATATAGCACTGCATGATATGAGAGTTTTGTTACACTTACACTTTGTGCTTTGTATTTTATATCACTTTACATTTTAGATTGGGTCATTTCAGTATTATTGCATTTAACATTTCCACTTTCTCATATATTTGTTTAATACATTTAGATTTAGCCTCAAGCAGAGATTTTACAAATTCTGATAATGTTTTTAAAGTTTCTGTGTTACTTTAACAAATTCGGATCATACTTTGTATATTTCTGTGTAGCTTTAACAAATTTAATTGACCTTGTATTTGCAGCATTGCAAACTAAATCTGACAGTTTCAGAAAGTGGGAGGGACAGGGCCGTTTCCAGGGTATGTCTGAAGCGCTCTCACCAGTCTTGTACAATTTTGTAAGCAGCTTAGATAAGCTGGTTTCATTAATTTAGCTTGCCATTTGTATGCAGGTGAAGTTGGCTCAAAATTCAAAATATACTTATTTTAACTAACCAAAAAGTAAATTTACTAAAATATAGAGAATAACAAGTTAAATTGTAGTAAAATCATTTCAGTATAATTTGTAATTCATGCAAACTGAGCCTTTATATCGCCCCAGGTGTTCTTTAGTTACCTTCTCTCTCCCATGGGACATTTTGTATTCCAGAGAGCTTCATTACTTTCTATTAAATGCATCTCTCATATCTCTACGACTTCTAGGTTCCTTGCACTTTTCTTAGAAAATTTAGTGAGTTCAGCCCCTGTGTGTCACGCTGCTCTCCGTTGCTCCGTTCTGGCTGTTGCCAGGGAAGCGACGGTTGCTGTGAGCGTGCAACGATGATGTCATCGCCGCAAGTCAAATCCCCTCTCAAGCCAGTTGGATCCTTTGAAGTCCTCCTAATATACCATACAAACAACCTCCAGGGCAGCGCTCAGACAGTCCTCCTCTGTACCTTGGTGTCACGCACAGCGTACTGATCTTCGCGCTGTAAAACCAAACACCCCCCCTTTACTTCTTATTCTGCCGGGCTCCAAAGCAATCAGCTCCAGTAAATGTTATACGGCACAAGGATATGCCTAAATCACAAACGGAAATGTTAGCAGGTGCTGTAAAATGAGAGGCGGTCCACCCCCACCTCAAGAAAACGACAATCCAGCAACAGGAACGCACCCTACCAATGAATAAAAAGTTAAAAAAATCCCAAAAATAAATCAAAAGCAAAGAGTAACAGTGGATAGAAAATCTCCATTTAATCCATCTTACTATGTAGTGACACACACTGTAAAAAACAAACAAAACAAAAAACAGCACAGTAATCCGGTCAGACGCGTTTCATCTAAAGACTGACTATCTCAATGACCATAACAAAGCTGTATGTTACACTGACACTTTATGAGAACTAAAAAGCCCTCCTTCCTTACAGGATTGGACACATAGCCAATCTCAAAAGGGTAAACTATACACACCCTTTTTAAAAGCATGCAGTGTAACACAGGAGCCGTACATGAAGGAAAATCAACACACTAGTAAAATGACATGGTAAATATTTTCATACAGAATATTGAGCAAATAAGCGTTAACAATGCTCAAAAAGGAGTACATATAAAACAAATGTTTTAAAGTGAATTGATATATCAAAATAAATCCCAAAAATAAATAAAAAAATAAAGTTAAAGTTAAACATGCACTACTAGGTGAGCAAACAGAAAAATGACGATAAGTACATTACCTGTACATAATCTATATATCAATTAGGCACATAAAGGCAAGAAGAAAAAAGGGGGAATTAAAAAGAAATACTGCCTCGACTAGTAAATAATAATTCAAAATTAAAATGTAAAGTTTAAAGAGACAGTGACACAAAATGGTCATGCTCTATTAACAAAGTGTTTAACATCCCACTCTGAGTTAAGACCTTTTGGCATATCCAGTTGAAAGATCCAAAAGACCTCTCTTTGACTGAGGACAATACCTCTATTACCCTCTGGGGTGTCTTGAGATCAGCTGGATACCCTGAAAATTCAAAAGGGAACTATCCATACCATGATATCTCCTGAAGTGCAGGGATACTGGAGTACTGGACTCAGGGTCCTCAATGGAACGAAGGTGTTCCAAGAACCTATCTTTCAAAGCCCTGGTAGTTTGACCTACATAGTTCTTCCGGCACCCATGCAAGTCAAGAGATACACAACGTAACAGGAATTACAATTTATATGTTCCTGTATCTTAAAGGTTTTTTGTTGACACTAGAGATAAAGTCCCTACCAAAGGTAGCATAGGTGCAAGACTTGCATCTCTTGCTACCGCACTTGATGAATCCAGGTTTGATTGAAAGCCAAATCTCCATATCCTTAATAGGCAACATATAGTGGGGCAAAAAAGTATTTAGTCAGCCACCAATTGTGCAAGTTCTCCCACTTAAGAAGATGAGAGAGGCCTGTAATTTTCATCATAGGTACACCTCAACTATGAGAGACAAAATGTGGAAACAAATCCAGACAATCACATTGTCTGATTGGGAAAGAATTTATTTGCATAATATGGTGGAAAATAAGTATTTGGTCACCTACAAACAAGCAAGATTTCTGGCTCCCACAGACCTGTATCTTCTTCTTTAAGAGGCTCCTCTGTCCTCCACTCATAACCTGTATCTATGGCACCTGTTTGAACTTGTTATCAGTATAAAAGACACCTGTCCACAACCTCAAACAGTCACACTCCAAACTCCACTATGGTGAAGACCAAAGAGCTGTCGAAGGACACCAGAAACAAAATTGTAGACCTGCACCAGGCTGGAAAGACTGAATCTGCAATAGGCAAGCAGCTTGGTGTGAAGAAATCAACTGTGGGAGCAATAATTAGAAAATGGAAGACATACAAGACCACTGATAATCTCCCTCGATCTGGGGCTCCACGCAAGATCTCACCCTGTGGGGTCAAAATGATCACAAGAATGGTGAGCAAACATCCCAAAACCACTTGGGGGGACCTAGTGAATGACCTGCAGAGAGCTGGGACCAACGTAACAAAGGCTACCATCAGTAACACACTACGCCGCCAGGGACTCAGATCCTGCAGTGCCAGACGTGTCCCCCTGCTTAAGCCAGTACATGTCCGGGCCCATCTGAAGTATGCTAGAGAGCATTTGGATGATCCAGAAGCAGATTGGGAGAATGTTCTATGGTCAGATGAAACCAAAGTAGAACTGTTTGGTAGAAACACAACTCATCGTGTTTGGAGGAGAGAGAATGCTGAGTTGCAACCAAAGAACACCATACCTACTGTGAAGCATGGGGGTGGCAACATCATGCTTTGGGGCTGTTTCTCTGCAAAGGGAACAGGACGATTGATCCCTGTACATGAAAGAATGAATGGGGCCATGTATAGTGAGATTTTGAGTCCAAACCTCCTTCCATCAGCAAGGGCATTGAAGATGAAACGTGGCTGGGTCTTTCAGCATGACAATGATCCCAAACACACCACATAAACTACCTATTAACCCCTAAACCAAGGCCCTCCCGCATCACAAACACTAAAATAAAATGATTAACCCCTAATCTGCCGATGCCGACATCGCCGCAACTAGAATAAACATATTAACCCCTAAACCGCCACACTCCCGCCTCGCAGACACTAGTTAAATATTATTAACCCCTAATCTGCTGTCCCTAACATCGCCGCCTCCTACCTACATTTATTAACCCCTAATCTGCCGCCCCAACGTCTCCGCCACTATACTATATTTATTAACCCCTAACCCTAACACCCCCTAACTTAAATATAATTAAAATAAATCTAAAGAAAACCTACTATGAACTAAATAATTCCTATTTAAAACTAAATACTTAGCTATAAAATAAACCCTAAGCTAGCTACAATATAACTAATAGTTACATTGTATCTAGCTTAGGGTTTATTTCTATTTTACAGGCAAGTTTATATTTTTTTAACTAGGTAGAATAGTTACTAAATAGTTATTAACTATTTACTAACTACCTAGTTAAAATAAATACAAATTTACCTGTAAAATAAAACCTAACCTGAGTTACACTAACACCTAACCTTACACTACAATTAAATAAATTACCTAAATTAAATACAATTAACTAAATTAAATACAATTACCTAAATTACAAAAAAACCCCACCAAATTACACAAAATAAAAAACAAATTACAAGATATTTAAACTAATTACACCTAATCTAATAGCCGTATCAAAATAAAAAAAGCCCCCCCAAAATAAAAAAAAACCCTAGTCTAAACTAAACTACCAATAGCCCTTAGCATTTAGCTCTATTGCAGTCCAAAGCCATAACCTAAAAATAAAACCCACCCAATAAACCCTTAAAAAAACCTAACACTAACCCCTGAAGATCCACTTACAGTTTTGAAGAGCCAACATCCATCCCCAACGAAGCCGGGAGAAATCCTCATAGAAGCGGCAAGAAGTCCCCAACGAAACTGGGAGAAGTCTTAATTCAAGCCGGGAGAAGTGGTCCTCCAGACGGGCAGAAGTCTTCATCCATCCGATGCCGAGTGGCTCCCTCTTCAACACATCCGACGCGGAGCATCCTCTTCTTTCCGACGATGAATGAAGGTTACTTTAAGTGACGTCATCCAAGATGGCGTCCCTTAGATTCTGATTGGCTGATAGAATTCTATCAGAATTAAGGTTGAAAAAATCCTATTGGCTGATGCAATCCCTAACATCGCCAATAGAATGCAAGCTCAATCCTATTGGCTGATTGGATCAGCCAATAGGATTGAAGTTCAATCCTATTGGCTGATTGCATCAGCCAATAGGATTTTTTCAACCTTAATTCCGATTGGCTTAATGGAACCTTCATTCGTTGTTAGTCGTCGGAAACAAGAGGATGCTCCACGTCGGATGTCTTGAAGATGGAGCCGCTCTGTGCCGGATGAAGACAGAAGATGACGTCTGGATGAAGGCTTCTGCCCGTCTGGAGGACCACTTCTCCCGGCTTGAATAAAGACTTCTCCCGGCTCCGTTGAGGACTTCTTGCCGCTTCAATGAGGACTTCTCCTGGCTTTGTTTAGGATGGATGTTGGCTCTTCAAAACTGTAAGTGGATCTTCAGGGGTTAGTGTTAGGTTTTTTAAGGGTTTATTGGGTGGATTTTATTCTTAGGTTAGGGCTTTGGGCTGCAATAGAGCTAAATGCCCTTTTAAGGGCAATGCCCATCCAAATGCCCTTTTCAGGGCAATGGGGAGCTTAGGTTTTTTTAGTTATGATTTTATTTGGAGGGTTGGTTGTGTGAGTGGTGGGTTTTACTGTTGAGGGGTTTTTTGTATTTTTTTTTTACAGGTAAAAGAGCTGATTTCTTTGGGCAATGCCCCGCAAAAGGCCCTTTTAAGGGCTATTGGTAGTTTAGTTTAGGCTAGGTTTTTTTTATTTTGGGTGGACTTTTTTTATTTTGATAGGGTTATTAGATTATGTGTAATTAGTTTAAATATCTTGTAATTTGTTTTTTTATTTTATGTAATTTAGTGTTTGTTAGTTTTTGTAATGTAGGTAATGTTATTTAATTTAGTTAATTGTATTTAATTTAGGTAATTTATTTAATTGTAGTGTAAGGTTAGGTGTTAGTGTAACTCAGGTTAGGTTTTATTTTACAGGTAAATTTGTATTCATTTTAACTAGGTAGTTAGTAAACAGTTAATAACTATTTAGTAACTATTCTACCTAGTTAAAATAAATACAAACTTGCCTGTAAAATAAAAATAAACCCTAAGCTAGATACAATGTAACTATTAGTTATATTGTAGCTAGCTTAGGGTTTATTTTATAGGTATTTCATTTTAAATAGGAATTATTTAATTAATAATAGTACATTTTATTTAGATTTATTTTAATTATATTTAAGTTAGTGGGTGTTAGGGTTAGACTTAGGTTTAGGGGTTAATAAATATAGTATAGTGGCGGCGACATTGGGGGAACGAGATTAGGGGTTAATAAATATAATATAGGTGTCGGCGATGTTGGGGGCAGCAGATAAGGGGTTAATAAGTATAATGTAGGTGGCGGCGATGTCGGGAGTGGCAGATTAGGGGTTAATAAATATAATGTAGGTGTCGACGATGTCGGGGGCGCCATATTAGGGGTTAATAAGTGTAAGATTAGAGATGTTTAGACTTGGGGTTCATGTTAGGGTGTTAGGTTTAAATATAAATATAGTTTCCCCATAGGAATCAATGGGGCTGCGTTACGGAGCTTTACACTGCTTTTTTGCAGGTGTTAGGCTTTTTTCCAGCCAGCTCTCCCCATTGATGTCTATGGAGAAATCGTACACGAGCATTAGCAACCAGCTCATTGCTGACTTAAGCAGCGCTGGTATTGGAGTGCGGTATGGAGCACAATTTTGCTCTACGCTCACTTCTTTTTTTTTTTTTTTTTTTTTAATTACATTTTTTATTGAAGTTTCAACTCAAAGTAGTATACACAGTTCGCCATTAGCGATACGTATATCAGAGCATTACATACAGTATCATAACACATAGGTCATCCTAAAAAACTAAACAAAGGATACAACTCCGTCTCTCAAGTCTATGTTAATAATAAAATATTAAGGTAGAAAGAGTTAAAATTTTCCCTCTAGGGGTATAAAACAGCATGTCTGGGTTGTATATGTTTGTAAGAGGGAGAACAACTGTGACGGATAGGTATGTGTAATTGGCAACGCATATGGTGCCCTGACGATGTGAGAGCTAAGCTATGGGCTATATGAAATGGAACTTCAGTTTTTGTTATAATAAAAGGAAAATAATCCCAACATCTATAGGGAAAATATTTTATATCATTCTATTGCAGTAATATTAAGAGATGGGGAATTAGCTTTTGCAACGGCCACACATAGGCCAAAGAGCATAGAGAAGAGAAGGAAAAACAGCGGGCAAGAGCCACTCGTATTATAGGAAAAGATGGGGAGAGGCAAGGAGGGCGAGCGGAGCCATCTGCAATAAGATCGTGGAGTATCTAGGGGAAAGGGTATACAGCATGAGTAGAAGGGTAGGCACCTCCAACAGTAAGTACCTGAGGTTGGGAACAAAAAGCACCTTTTGTTTAAACTAGGGCTACTCACTGTATTACTTAAATGAGCAAAAAGTTGGGGCAGATGAGATTTGGCTCTTTGAAATGTACACCAGGATAAATCATCTGTATGTTGTTAGTGGAGTAGGTTAGCAAAGTAAGTGTAGGAGTGCATAGGGATGGAGATGAACAATTCAAAGTAGGCCTTTGAGCTCATGTATAGAGATATATATAACTGGGGTGGGCATATTCAATCAACAAGAAATATTAGACTGTATATAATATGGTGTGTCTGCTCACTTTAATTCAAGTATAATATTAGGATATATAAGTGGAGATGGCATATGTGTAAGCTTAGTAAGGGTAGCGGGAAGTAAAATATCTGAGGCTTAGAAACCAGATTAACTGGAAACAGGAACTGGAGCATTTAGATGAATAGCAAATAACTATCTTCAGACTAAAGCTACAGACCCTGTAACATGTGCTATTAACTGCAGGAGCATGTAATCATTAGGTAGGGCAAATTATGGTGTGTATTGGCAAGATTCTTACCCTTTTGTATCACTATAATGGATATATTAGCTCCAAGTAAAAATAAAATAGAGTGCCTCTAAGCTAAAGGAGGATAAGCTATATCTAGGGTGGATTAACTATGCGCAGCATAGGAACTAGGAGCTATGATATATGACGGCATTTAGTACAAAGGTAATACAGATGTAGCCACAGTGAGGTACACATTCAAATTGCTAATAACTATATTGGACCATATATGTGCACTTACTATAGGATATTCTCAGAGTAATAATCAGTTATACATATATACTTTATACAAAACCATGTGCAACCAAAACAGCCCTATTTACATGTTGTAACAGTTATTCTCACTGCACAATTGGCATCCTTTACACCATTCTCCATCTTGTAATTGAGTTATGAAATAGCAAGCTTGACATCTCAATCAGCTCTTATTTAACCAACTATATATATTATGTGTGACAAATACTACCTAATAGGCTTTATAACACCCTGCGATGTCTAAATAAACAATTAGAGACAAACCTAAAAGTAAAATAACAAGATTATCTAACTGTTTAAAACTTGTATAACTTGTAAAAAAGAAAAAAAGAAAAAAAAAGGGAAGGGAGAGAGTCACAGTCATAGAGTTGCTTTTGAGCGTTGGAATGATGCCAGGGATTTTACCCGATGCCCAGTGGAAAAACTATGATACATATATCTAAGGCTGGAACTTCAGTTCAAAATGTTCTAGAGCCATTTCCGAGGAGAGGGTTAATTTCTGTGTTGGAGAGTCTCTGTAACCTGACATCCCTCGCCATTCCAAAGAAGAAAGCTTCTGTAATCCAGGCTGCCATCTCACAACTGTTGTAATCATCTAGGTGGCTATCCTTTGCCTGTTTCAGGGCCAAACATGATGTCCAACTAATCTCCATGACTGTGGTGCCACCACAAAGCAGCGTGACTAACGGTCTTCTCAGAGTCAAGCTAGTTCCCATACTGAAGTCCTTCTCTAGATCTTTGTTGGCCTCTGCTCTAAGCATACTCTCATTCGGCAACCCGTCGCCGCTTCCCTGCACCCCAAGCACAGATCATGTGATAGGTGAATCATACCCGGTGTCAGCTTCTATAGCAGGTGATTGCAAGTCCGCATCGGTTCCCTGTGGTCTGCGCTCGGCCCCGATCATGTGCTCCGCTGACAACTTACCCTCCCTTAGATGAGAGGTATTTGACTGCTGCACTTGTCGGTTCTGAGTCGCGCGTTCGGCAGTGCTATAGGTAGGCTTTAAGTCTAGCTCTTCTTGTGGCTCGTTAGTAGGGTATGGGGGAGGGGTAAATCTTGCAATTATTCTAAGGATGTCTTGCTTCTTGTCTTTGAAGACTGTATTAAGCTTATCACTAAACCCTTCCATGGCAGCGAGTGAGGACTTGGGATCCGTCTTAGTGAAAGGGAGAATAGAGGTGGATGCCACCTTACAGAAATTTTGACAAGACGGTTGGGCTATGCCACGAGGAGAGGAAGATGGCTGCTTTCAAATAGCTTCAGCTCCGGGCGGCTTGCCAACACAGCATATAAGTTGGTTTTCACTTTAGTTTCTTGATTTGAACTGCGTTGTTAGTTAGCTCTAGTATCTTCAGACTCCAATCCCATTTTTAAGATGTTGTATAAACAGATTGGTAGTCATTTGTTATACATAAAAGTAGAATCCATGCAGAGCTCTAGAGATGTGCGTCTTTGTGAGACCATGCTGTTATAAGGCTAGCTCCGCCCCCCCACTTCTTGTCTTTTAACGCCGGGTTTATAAAAACCTTTAATACCAGCACTGTAGGTAAGTGAGCAGTGACAATAACATGTAAGTTAACACCGCACCACGAATAATGCAAACTCGTAATCTAGCCGTAAGTTTTTAATTTTGAGTTTGTATTTTTTATTTGGTATGAGGTTGTAATATATAATATATTATATTGTATAGATGAACACATATGTTAATACTATTGAACATGTGATAGATGGAGCAATATGGGGGAGGGGTTTGGATTTGTTTTACATTTTGTCATTCTACACTGAATCTTTGTCTGAGGAAGGGGTGAATACGTTGAAACGTCATGCAGTAAACAGTTTTGTTCTTTATAAATCCAGAGACTGCAATTGTCTTCATTCTTCATATATAATTATTTTTGCACCCTGAAAGATTGGAGACTAAAGGATAGTGAGAGTGCTGTATCTTCTGGCTGCTATATATTATATTTCAGCACCCACCCACTTGTTAAGGAACTCCCCTACCCCAGTACCATCACTGCACCACTGTTCACAGATACACTGTTACACAGTTCACTTACTCACTCCGGGTGATTGGGAGTGTCTTGCAAGACACAGACAGAATGGATACAGCAATGGACAACACAACTCAGGTCCCACCACAACTAGTGGTAGAGGGAGCAGATGTACTGTCTCTGACGGATGAAGATGCAGCCATGATTCTGTTTGACACAGTCATACCAGAGTCTGGGACAGGATCTGACACACCTAACTCTATATATCTACAAATGCTGAAATTAAAGCAAAGTGAGACTGACCTTCAACTACATGGTACTTATTTATCTAAGTATTACAAGAAAAAAAATGATACCAAGGGGGTTCCAAATAACAAATGTTTCTACTATCGGGCATACCGAATCCGGAATTCTGCAGAAAATGGTGTGCAGTGCTTAACAAATGTTCTTTAGACTTAATACTATTAATTAACCAATTTGAAGAAGTTAACACTGTTACACTGCAGAATGATACATCTGAAGATTGGATCAATAGATTGACCACACAGTTGAAGGAATATAAGGAGGTTATAACCAATTTCATAAACAGAAAATTAAATTCGACATAGAGGACTACAAAGACAAAAAAGTCTACAAATGGACATTGACCCCTGAAGAACGTAATACCTACTTCCAGAGAAGACCACGGAGACAGAGGATGTACACATACAAGACGCCAATTAAATACTATTGACTGCAGCTCTTGCTCATATTCAGAGGTTCCCTCTTCTTCTCAACAAACCCAACAGATGGCCGCTGGATTTCAGTCTTTTTTAGGGGTGACCACCAGATCAGGCCACAGACGCAGAGAAGAAGACCACACAGGAGGAGAGGGGGGGTCAACAAGAAGACAACCTCTACCTGGAAGAATGAGGAGGAACTAGTAATTAATCTCAGTTCCAGGATCCTGACTGAACAAAAAATACTGAACAGAGGTCTAAGCTTTGTCAAACATCACAGACCAAACCTTTTGACGTATGGCTGGATTTACATAAATTTCAGCGAACACTCAAATTAAAAGTTTTTTCAAATCAAACACTGATGAGTCTGAGGTTCATAAATTAAAAATGTCCGAGTAGTTTGATCCAGTACAAGTCAATCCAAGCATCAAAACATATATGCGCCTTATGACACAAGACACTCAACCCATGTTTAATTCCAAGGCCAAACAGAATATCACTATGGATTAGAGAACTGATATCCTGAACCTTGAACAAGATCCCAAAATTGTCATCAGGCCAGCGGACAAGGGTGGGGTTACGGAGTCATCCTGAATTATAAGGATTACAAAGGCAAAATCATGTCACAACGTATGGATACAACCACGTACAGTCCTTTACCCAAGGATCCCACAGCCAAGTTTCAAGCAGAGATTATCCTACTGGAGAGTCTAGAGAAAAGATGGATGGATCAGTCTACATTTTATTGGCTGATGGTGCCATATCCCATCACTCCAATACGCTACACAATTCCCAAAATCCATAAGAGACTAGATAAACCTCCAGGGCGATCAATCATATCTGCAAGGGGATCTTTGCTCCAGACATTGTCAATATGGATTGACCAATTCTTACAACTATTGGTTGGTAAGATAAATTCCTACATTAAAGATTCATCAGATATGATCAAATTGATTTCTTACATTCCACAGATGTGTCCTTCAGAATATCTTGTGACTATGGACGTGAATAGTTTGTATACTATCATACCATACCACATACAGACAGAGTGGCAGCAGTAGATAAAGCGTTGCTAAGGAACCCCAATGTTGGACCTGAACCTGAGTATATTTGCAAAATTCTACACTTATGCTTGAAGCATAGCTACTTCAGACTTGAGACAACTTTTTACCAATAGCTAACAGGGACAGCCCTGAGGTCGAGCATGGCCCCATCATAGGCCAACCTCTATATGGACTACTTTGAAACAACAGTGATGAAGGTATATGAAAATACCAGTGTATCATTTTACAAAAGATACATTGACAATGTTTTTCTCATTTGGAAGGCTAAAGAAGAAGACCTTGAGAAATGGGTCACTGAACTTAACAATATGGCAACCCCAGTGAAATTCAAACTGTCATACAGTATGGAGAAGATTGATTTTCTGGGCCTGAGAATATTTAGAAATGACACCAGTCTGGCAACAACATCATACCAGAAACCTACAGAGCGAAATTCAATTCTCCTAGCCACTAGTAATCATTTAAGATCGCTTATAAGAGCGATACCCAAAGCCCAACTAACAAGGGTAATTAGGAACAACTCCCTAACAGAAGTGGGGTCCACTCAAGTGAATGAGATGGCAGAGAAATCTTGAAAAGAGGATAACATCATTTGGTCCAACATCACATTTATTAGCCAACAGCATAAAGAATAATTGGTGGGTTTTACAGACAGACCCCACATTACCGTGTATGGACAGTACACTGACCAGAATGGGGTACAAACGGGACAGCAATTTGAAGAACCTCTTAATGAAGATGGATCCCACACACTGCTATAGGCAGAAAAAGTGGTTGAAATCCAAGAAACAAGGATCATACAGATGCCCATGTTGTACTACATGCAGTGCCATGATACAGAGCTAAACTTTCAGACACCCACACAAGAATAAACAGTACAAAATCCGACAATACATTATATGCTCAACAAAATTTGTAGTATACCTATTAAGCTGTGTTTGTGGAAAGTACTATGTGGGTAAGATTGATGATGACATCAGAAAAAGAATGGCCAATCATTGTTGTGCCATTAGGGTGGCTTTAGACACCAAGAAGACGGATCAACCAGTTGCACTCCATTTTTTGGAAGCACAGCACACTGTAAAGACTGAAAATTCATTCTGATAGATCATGTCCCCCCTCTTCATCGAGGGGGAGACAGAAAGAAGAAATTGCTTGAGATAGGCGCCAGATGGATCTTCATATTGGACACAATACAACCCAAAGGACTCAATGCCAATATTGATTGGCATTGTTTTTTGTGAACTGCTGGATCTGGTGTATATGACATGTAGCAGCTTAAAGTATTTGTTATGTACCTGCGAGCCCTATTAGCAGGTAGTTTAGATTAAAACAACCACAGATGTAGGTGTCTGGTTTTCTAAGCTATGTGGAGATTTGATATATGAGGACTCTTATAGTCTTTCTTGAGATCCTTTGCATTTAACTATATGGCTTTACACTGATGTTTATTTAATTTGATGCTTTGATAAATGGAGCTAATATTGTTATAAGTGTAATATATGTAATACTATGAGCGTATTTAGTGTAATATATTTGATATATTTAATGTATGTCCACTTGCTGATGAGGTTCACAACACTTAAACACTTAGGCACACTATGTCCTTAGTGAGATCCATATCACCATTAGTCTTATTATGCCATCTGTACAGAACAGACAACAGAGCTATTTGTTCTTATAATTGTTCTGATTTTACTAGGTTTACTAGCTACCTTTGTGGGTTACTATCCCTTTATGTAGAGGGTCCCTATTTGGCCATACACTAGTAGGTTCCGGCTTAGCAATGGTCTTAGCAATGGTTTTATGTCTATGGTAGTAGATACACTTTATAGCTAGATGTATGGGCATTTATCCACATTTCCATAAGGATGTGAAGATGAACTGCAGTATAATTTCTCTCCCCCTGGTCTTTCATTTATAAATATGTGCTAGCACCACGTAACACTCATGGGTTTGTTTACCAACATAGTGAGTCATCTTATGCCTACAATCCGATTGGATATCGCATGATGCGTCAGATTTGGGTTAGATTGCTAGACAACCATTAGCTCCGCCCCCAAAAAGACTGCAAATGGGGCGTGAGGGTTATGCAATGATGCAGTGTTAAGATATTTTACTTGCAGAAGGTAATCATAATGAAAGTAACACTATCCATACTTTAGAAAAGTACAATTTTAATCTATATGGTGTTGTACACAAGAGTAATGCAACCTGGAGTTGTCTGTGTCTGTATATTTAGGACATCAATGATATGTTTACAAATGCACACGGGTCTACTATAAACACTGTTACACACGCTCATGAATAGAAACATTTAGAATAAGCTAGGTGATTCATGCTCACACAGGAGTCGGTTATTATGCTTACACATTATGTTTTTAATTTTGAGTTTGTATTTTTTATTAGGTATGAGGCTGTGATATATGATATATTATAATGTATAGATGAATACATATGTTGATACTATTGAACATGTGAGGGGTGGAACAATATGGGGGGGTTTGTATTTGTTTTAAATTTTGTCATTCTACACTGAATCTTTGTCTATGGAAGGTGTGAATACCTCGAAACATCCCACAGTAAACAGTTTTGTTCTTTGTCTTCATTTTTCATATATAATTATTTTTGCACCCTGATAGGCTACTCTCTCTCTCTCTCTCTCTCTCTCTCTCTCTCTCTCTCTCTCTCTATATATATATATATATATATATATATATATATATATATATATATATATACACATATATACACACATGAAAAAAATAAAAGGTAAGCGCTGCCTAGCATATAAATACAAGTGTTGAAAAATGCACACAATATAAAAATCACAATAAATATATGGCAAATAGAGCAACTCATATAATTATAAATAGATAATAAATAAAAAATGATGATTCAGAAAACAGTTCCCAAAAGTAAAAAATAAAAGATGATGAAGAAGGCAGACGCAAGTCTTACATGCCTTTGAAACGCGTAAGGATAAGAGGATCTGAAAGTTTCTCTACCTGCGGACATTGCATGGTTTAAAGGGGTCACCTCACTCCATACAAGTGGCTTTTCCAGACAGTGTGAAATAGACAAGTGATTACGTCTTTACTTACCTCATACAGATTGAGGTGAATTCAAGTAAGTGCACACCCATATGGGGATCGGATGAATTAAGAATATCAAGAATTACATGAACTTTATACGTGCCTTTATCTATGTGTTTATGAATTTTGTTTTTATTCTTTTATATTTTTATTCATTTATTTTTTACTTTTGGGAACTGTTTTCTGAATCATCATTTTTTATTTATTATCTATTTATAATTATATGAGGTGCTCTATTTGCCCTATATTTATTGTGATTTTTATATTGTGTGTATTTTTCAACACTTGTATTTATATGCTAGGCAGCGCTTACCTTTTATTTTTTTCATTTGTTTTTCACATAGAAGGGTGATATAGAGAATCTCCCCTCGTTTTAGGTTAGCTGCAGCCATCTGCATTTAAAGAATTAATTATCTGTTTTCTTATTAATTTTAAGGGTCATTGATGGAAACCCCCCCTTTTTTTTCTGGAGCGCTAGTGGACCCAGAGCTTCCTGGATATTCTTCTAGGATTCTACTTATATATAATATATTCACATATATATATATATATATATATATATATATATTCATATATACACATATATATATATATATATATATATATATAGATACACTCACCTGCCACTTTATTAGGTACACCTTGCTAGTACCGGGTTGGACCCCCTTTTGCCTTCAGAACTGCCTTAATTCTTTGTGGCATAGATTCAAGAAGGTGTTGGAAACATTCCTCAGACATTTTGGTCCATATTGACATGATAGAATCACGCAGTTGCTGCAGATTTGTTGAATCTCCCGTTCCACCTCATCCCAAAGGTGCTCTATTGGATTGAGATTTGGTGACTGCGGAAGCCATTGGAGTACAGTGAACCCATTGTCATGTTCAAGAAACCAGTTTGAGATGATTTGAGCTTTGTGACATGGTGCATTATCCTGCTGGAAGTAGCCATCAGAAGATGGGTACATTGTAGTCATAAAGGGATGGACATGGTCAGCAACAATACTCAGGTGGGTTGTGGTGTTTAAACAATGCCCAATCGGTACTAAGGGACCCAAGGTGTGCTACGAAAATATCCCCCACAACATTACACCACCACCACCAGCCTAAACTATTGATACAAGGTATCCATGCTTTCATGTTGTTTACGGCAAATTTTGACCCTACCATCTGAATGTCGCAGCTGAAATCGAGACTCATCAGACCAGGCAATGTTTATCCAATCTTCTACTGTCCAAGTTTGGTGAGCGTGTGTGAATTGTAGCCTCAGTTTCCTGTACTTAGCTGACAGAAGTGGCACCCGGTGTGGTCGTCTGCTGCTGTAGCCCATTTGCTTCAAGGTTCGATGTGTTGTGCGTTCATAGATGGTATTCTGCATTCCTTGGTTGTAACGAGTGGTTATCTGAGTTACTGTTGCCTTTCTATCATCTCGAACCAGTCTGTCCATTCTACTCTTACTTCTGACATCAACAAAACATTTTCGTCCACACAACTGCCGCTCACTGGATATTTTCTCTTTTCTAGACCATTCTAGAGATGGTTGTGTAGGAAAATCCCAGTAGATCAGCAGATTTTGAAATACTCAGACTAGCCTGTTTGGCACCAACAACCATGCCACGTTCAAAGCCACTTAAATCCCCTTTCTTCCCCATTCTGGTACTCGGTTTGAACTTCAGCAAATTGTCTTCACCTAAATGCCTAAATGCATTGAGTTACTGCCATGTGATTGGCTAAGTAGCAATTTGTGGTACCAAGCAATTGAACAGGTGTACCTAATAAAGTGGCCGGTGAGTGTGTGTATATATATATTATATATATATATATATATATATATTTTTTTATATATATATATATATTTATATATATATATATATATATATATATATATATATATATATATATATATATAAAATAGAATGCCTAAAAGCCCCAAGAGGGATAGGTAAGCTGCACAATAGCTGATTATTTATAAAGGGGGTATAAATCCTAAACAGCTGCTAAAATCTCAGGGAGTAAAACCCCAACAATGAACCCAAAGGTAGGGCTAGGTCTAGGCAAACAGATCAAGTAGAGAGAGGGGTAGAGATAGCGCTATAAAATGGTCTAACATTTGAATCTCAAGGTCAAAAGTAATTATGATGTTAAACAATAATCCATGAATTTAAACAACATGTGTTATTTAAGAACTTATCCAACAGTCAGAGCTAAAAATGATAAAGCGTAGGTAGGTATTATAGTTACAAGAAATTACCTCAATCCTATGAGGTAAGTTGCCGCATTTGTGAGAGTAATGCCTCTGGTTAGGTCTCAAGTTGGATACATGGTAGAAGCTGGTTTAGACTTCTCCTCTTGGAGTATGGTGTACTGATAGAAGGTAGGAGCTCCAGTATGTTCCTCTGTGAGCCAGGTTGTTATTCAAGGCAAATGACACGAAAACAAAACATAGCTTGATACTGTTTTAATAAAGAACAGGAGACAATACAGAAAAAAATCCTATTCACAGAACCCTCTGAGGAATGACGACTTTATCCTTCAAAACGCGTAAGAGACCACCTATTGGGACACTCCAAGTGTGTCAGCTTAGCAACGTATTGGTGTTTAAGAGACTTTTTAGGTCCTTGACTATTAATTTGGAAATTTGTGACTCTGACCCTTCACTGGGAACACGGAGGGATTTTGGATACCTTCTGGATGTCGTGTACTATTTGCTTTTAACATACCTCACATTTTTTAGTTTTTTTAAGGCGAGTAGGATTTTTTTCTGTATTGTCTCTTGTTCTTTATTAAAACGCTATAACGATATGTTCTGTTTTCATGTCTTTTGCCTTGTATAACAACCTTGCTCACGGAGGGACATACAGGAGCTCCTACCTTGTGCCAGTACACCATACTCCAAGAGGAGAATATTAAACCAGCTTCTACCATGTATCCAGCTTGAGACCTAACCGGAGGCAATACTTTGCAAGTGTAATACCTACCGGCTACCCTTCATCATTTTTAGCTCTGACTGTTGGATAAGTTCTTAAATAACACATGTTGTTTTAATTCATGGATTATTGTCTAATATCATAATTACTTTTGACCTTGAGATTCACATGTTAGACCTTAGATCTTAGATCATTTTATAGCGCTATCTCAACACCTCTCTCTACTTGAGATATATATATATATATATATATATATATATATACACATGATTATTTATATAGTATAGTTTGCACTCCACTCGAAATCAATTTAAAATGTATTACGTTTTTACATTTCTCAAAAATGTATATTTCTGTTCTTAAAAAAAAAAAAAAAAAAAAGACATTTTTATGCTTATGGGGCATGGTGATATCTACTAACATAGCTCTGGGAATTTTTCTAATAAGCTGGTGGACATCTTTCCCATGTAACAAGTGGAAAAGTGTACGTTTTCTGTTAGTTTCATACGTAATATAGATATTTTTTTTGTCTGATGTTTAATAGAGTTTAAGTACATACCCTTTAGATCCTTACTTGAATAACCTTTGAGATAAACTGCCAAACTCCAAGGATTTAGTGGGTGGCCCAAATTCTCAACACGATTTCCCTGTAGTTAATAAATAAACATACAAGTAATTGTATTTAAAAAATAAATCTATTACATTAAATCAATTGCATAATTATTGAATTAAAGTTATACTACACCCAAATTTGTTATTTAATGATTCAGATAGAGCATGGAATTTAAGCATCAATTTACTCCTATTATAAATTGTTCTTTGTTCTCTTGCTATCTTTATTTAAAAAAAAAGCAGGAATGTAAAGCTTAGGAGCTGGCCTATTTTTGGTTTAAAACATGGGTTATACCAAGCGCTATCCAGGATGCTGAACTTGGGTTACACCAAGCGCTATCCAGGGTGCTGAACTTAAAATGGGCTGGCTCCTAAGCTTTACATTCCTGCTTTTTAAATACAGATAGCAAGAGAAGGAAGAACAATTGATAATAGGAGTAAATTGGAAATTTGCTTAAAATTGCGTGCTCTATCTGAATTATGATCAATCAAAATACCAGCAAGTATTACCATGTAAATTCACAAGCCAACCTGTCCTGTACACCTCCTTTTTACAAGATGACCTAAAGCAAATGGTAGCTCATGGGCAGGATACTCTACCTCCTCCTCGTTTTAATAACAATGATATAATGTTTTAGCTCTGTTTCTAACCATTGGTGTCTTGTGTTTCCATTAGTCATAAAAATAATCTAATCTCATAACTATTACTGGAATAAAATTGCATGGACAATATTTTATAATGGCACGGCACCTATCTAACCAACCTGGGCTATATTTAGTTATACAGTATACCTAAATGAATCATGGGTGTAGATATGAAAGCTTTATTTTGTTGTCAGAATGACTGCGCATTGCATTTTTTACTATGCTAAAACAAATATTTTATGGTGGATTTATATTAACAGATTTTTTTTTTTAAAACAGTATTTGTAAAATGCTTACCTGCCCTATAGCATATAGGTCAGTAAATAAAACATAGAGGCCCATTTATCAAGCTCCGTATGGAGCTTGTGGGCCCGTGATTCTGGCGAGTCTGAAGACCGCTGCTCCATAAGCCTGTCCGCCTGCTCTGATGAGGCGGACAGGAATCGCCACAATTCAACCCGATCGAGTACGATCAGGTTGATTGACAACCCCCTGCTGGCGGCCGATTGGCCGCGAGTCTGCAGGGGGCGGCGTTGCACCAGCAGCTCTTGTGAGCTGCTGGTGCAATGCTGAATATGGCGAGCGTATTGCTCTCCGCATTCAGCGATGTCTGTCGGACCTGATCCGCACTGTTGGATCAGGTCCGACAGACATTTGATAAATTGGCCTCATAATGTTAAAGAAGACGGTAAATAATGTTAAATATGTACTTATTTTCAAATCAGGCGAACATCAGGATATCATGTGATCAGTTAATAGTTTTCTAACCTGTTAGACACCAAGTTTAGAAAATGATCCCATGGGGTAGATTTATCATAGTCCGGGCGGACATGATTCGCTATATAGCGAATCATGTCCGCCCTGCATCACTAAATGCAGATAGCATACACTGTCGGCATTTATCATTGCACAAGCAGTTCTGGTGAACTGCATGTGCAATGCCGCCCCCTGCAGATTTGTGGGCAATCGGCCGCTTGAAGGGGGTGTCAATCAACCCGATCGCATAAGATCGTGCGTATTACTGTCTGCCGGCTCAAAGCTGGCGGACCAGTTAAGGAGCAGTGGTCTTAAGACCGCTATTTCTTAACTATAGGCTCGTGCAGAAACGGCTTCATTAGGAGCAATACGGGCCTTAATAAATCGGTCCCTCTCATCGGTCCCTGTGTCAATTAAAATGCTCATGAGAGCATTTATATAAAAAGGGAACATTTCCTTTTTGAAATGAGGGGTCATTTGACCCTCTTGATACCAGAATATTTATGTTATGTAAAAATGACAATTTATCAAATATTATAGACCATCAAATATCATAGACCAGGATTCAGTAATGAAGGTGAATGACACAGTCACTGGTTCCTTTTTGGAGTTTTATATGACTCTAACAGGGCTGTAGCCTTTTTAGATGCAAAAGCCGAAGTTCGAATATCATGACCACGTTAACGTATTCCCCCATAGATGTCAACGGAGCAGGAAAAGTGGGGGGAAAAAAACTAAAATACCCTTTTTTATGCAAACCTGATTACATTTTCTCAAGTGTGCTAACCCGACATGAAATATTAATGTTTCACATGCCAATGTTTTGAATTCATATATACATATTTCTATATCTTAATTTTCTTTGGTAAAATATGTATCTATACCTACATATACAGTATATATATATATATATATATATATATATATATATATATATATATATATATATATATATATATATATATATATATATATATATATATATATATCAATACAAAATGTTTGCATAGGAAATTTGCACATCTAGACAAGTTCCTCACTTGTTTTTCCCCAGTCAAACTCCACATACATTGTTACCAATGCATAAGAACATTCTGGGTAAGATATGCAAATTATTTATGCAAAATCTCAGATTTTGTGCTTCAAATACTGTTTTAACACAGCGATCCCTTAATAGGATTTTTACCGCAATACAGAAACCACTGCTAGACAGCCTAAAACAGGGCTCTAATGCACTTGCATAAATGTCTATATGTGTGTACATATGTATAAATTATGTGTTTATATTTGTATATATGTACATATATACATAAGCACACATATACATACATATACATATTTAGACATGTGTCTCTATGTTAAAACACTTTCCAGTCCTTTTTTTTTCTAACACCTGAGACCTCATATCTTTATACTCTTATAACTTTTTAATACAATATTTTTTTAAAATAATTTTTATCAAACAGTGTTATAAGTGTAATGGTACTTTTAAAAGTATTTTTGATGTGTTTTGTGCAACTTTTTAGTCAAGCGTAACAGTTAAATTCAAATGCGCTCAAGTAAACGTGTTTACTTTCCACTCTTAAAGGGATAGTAAACACCAAAAATGTTATTGTTTAAAAAGATAAATAATATTTATCATACCCCAGTTTTGCATAACTAACACTGTTATAGAAATATACTTTTTACTTCTGTAATTACCTTATATCTAAGCTTCTGCTAACTGCCTCCTTATATCAGATCTTTTGACAGACTTGCATTTCAGGCAATTAGTGCTGACACTAAAATAACTTCACATGCATGAGCACAATGTTATCTATATGAAACACATGAACTAACATCCTCTAGCTGTTAAAAACTGTCAAATGCAGAGATGGCCTTCAAGAGCTTAGAAATTAGCATATGAGCCTCCCTAGGATTAGCTTTCAACTAAGAATAATAAGAGAAAAATGCAAATTTGATAATTAAAGTAAATTAGAAAGTTGTTTAAAATTGCATGTCCTTTCTGAATCATGAAAGTTTAATTTGGACTTTACTATCCCTTTAATACTCAAGCTACTTTCAACCCGCGCAAAGAGCAGCAATAAACCCCTTTTCACTTGTGCAGAAAGTTTGTGCACAACACTCATAATCTAGTCCTTAATCTAAACCCAACTATTGTTAGTATTCTCACAGATTAACTGTGAGAGCATGCTGATGGATCACATAATATGCTCTCGCTTTGCTCCACCCCTGTCAAATGCCACATGTATCCCTCCTGGTCCAATTATAGAACTGGCACTGCTAGTTTTGATCTAGCTCAAAATTAATTATTTTTTCTACCAATATCCATACAAGGGGAGATACCATCTTTCAAAAAAGGGGCCTCTTGTTTATATCAATTCTGCAGGTTTTGAGATATGGACTCCATAAGAGTATTTTATGCTACTAGCAATGAGGAACTGTCTCTACACATTTGCTCATTGCCTATGACATCATCACACACAACATTGGCCTACCCCTCCTCTGAACATGATGTCATCAACACAGGGCAGGGAATGCAGAGCAACAGACATTGGGTTTAAAAAAACATTCATGAAACTAATATCTAGTGGGAAAAAAATCTCACAGCATTATTGCAAATTACAAAAAGTAAAGAGATTTTTACTTGCCCCTCATCAAACCCTTGAGTTCCGAGAACAGCTTCATTATATTTAAAAGAGACACCCCTATCTTGCGACCATTCGCTTCTTGCTGCATAGAATTCAAGGACATCGGCATCACAAAAATACATTGAAAACCTTACAGAACAAACAGAATAAAATGGAAAAAAATACATCCTATAATATAAAAGGTCAAGTGTGTTTGTCCGAAGCTGTCATGCGCAGTTGAGACAATGCAAGGACAAACACACCTGGCCTTAGAGTCTACACACCTGATCTGCTGTCTGCCGCGATAACGGTGGACAGGAGTGGGCGGGGCTTGGGTCGGGTGGATGTGGCGGGGCGGGAGCGGGCATAGTGAGGCATGGCTGGGTGGGGCGTGGCTGTGAGAAAGAGATAAAAAGAGAGGGGGAGAGAGAGAGCAAAAGAAAGGAGAGAGAGAGCAAAAGAGAGGGGAGAGAGAGAGCAAAAGAGAGGGGGATAGAGAGCAAAAGAAAGGGGAGAGAGAGCAAAAGAGAGGGGAGAGAGAGAAATAGAGAGGGGAGAGAGAGCAAAAGAGAGGGGAGAGAGAGAAATAGAGAGGGGAGAGAGATAAAAATATAGGGGGGAGAGAAAGCAAAAGAGAGGGGAAAGAGAGCAAAATAGAGGAGAGAGCAAGTAAAAGAGAGGGGAGAGAGAGTAAAAGAGAGAAAGAGCAAAAGAGAAGGGGAGAGAGAGCAAAAGAGAGGGAAGAATGAGCAAAAAAAGAGGGGGAGAGAGTGAGCAAAAGGGAGGGGAGAGAGAGCAAAAAAGAGGGGGGAGAGAGAACAAAAGAGATGGGGAAAAAGAGCAAAAGAGAGGAGACAGAAAGTAAAAGAGAAGGGTGATAGAGAGCAAAAGAGAGGGAGAGAGAAAGAGCAAAAGAGAGGGGGAGAGAGAGCAAATGAAAGGGGGAGAGAGGGCAAAAGAGAGGGGGAGAGAGAGCAAATGAAAGGGGGAGAGAGGGCAAAAGAGAGGGGAGAGAGCAAAAGAGAGAAGAGAAAAAGCAAAAGAGAGGGGGAGACATAGCAAAAGAGAGGGCAGAAAGAAAGAGAGGCGAGAGAGAGAGTGCAAAAGAGAGGGTGGATAGAGAACAAAAGAGAGGGGGGGAGAGAGAGAGCAAAAGAGAGGGGAGAGAGAGAGAGCAAGAGAGCAAAAGAGAGGAGAAAGAGAGCAAAAGAGAGGTGAGAGAGCAAAAGAGAGGGGGAGAGAGAGCAAAAGAGAGGGGGAGAGAGAGCAAAAGAGAGGGGGAGAGAGAAAGAGCAAAAGAGAGGAGGAGAGAGAGAGAGATAGAGAGAGCAAAAGAGAGGGGGGAGAAGGAGCAAAAGAGAAGGGGGGGAGAGAGAGAGCAAAAGAGAGGGGGAGAGAGAACAAAGAGAGGGGGGGAGAGAACAAACGAGAGGGGAGAGAGAGAGCGCAAAAGAGAGGGTGGATAGAGAGCAAAAGAGAGGGAGGAGAGAGAGAACAAACGAGAGGGGAGAGAGAGAGAGAGCAAAAGAGAGGGGAGAGAGAGCAAAAGAGAGGGGTGAGAGAAAGAGAGCAAAAGAGAGGGGGAGAGAGAAAGAGCAAAAGAGAGGAGGAGAGAGAGAGAGCAAAAGAGAGGGGGAGAGAACGAGCAAAAGAGAAGGGGGGGAAAGAGAGCAAACAAGAGGGGGGGGGAGAACAAAAGAGAGGGGGGAGAGAGAGTAAAATAGAGAGAGAGAGAGAGCAAAAGAGAGGGGGGATAGAGCAAAATAGAGGGGGAGAGAGAGAGCAAAATAGAGGGGGAGAGAGAGAGCAAAATAGAGGGGGAGAGAGAGAGCAAAAGAAAGGGAGGAGAGAGAGATAGCAAAAGCGAGGGAGGAGAGAGAGCAAAAGAGAGGGAGAAGAGAGAGAGCAAGAGAGGGGGGAGAGAGAGAGCTAGAGAGGGGGAGAAAGAGAGTAAGAGAAGGGGGAGAGAGAAAGCAAAAGAGAGGGGCAGAGAGAAATAGAGCAAGAGAGGGGGGAGAGAGAGAGCAAACGAGAGGGGAAGAGAGAGAGAGAGCAAAAGAGAGGGGGAGATAGAGAGAGTGCAAACGAGAGGGGGAGAGAGTGCAAAAGAAAGGGGGGAGAGAGAGCAAAAGAGAGATGGGGAGAGAGAGAGCAAATGAGAGGTGGAGAGAGAGAGAGCAAAAGAGAGTGGGGAGAGAGAGAGCAAGGGGTGGGATCGCTGTTCTGCAAAAAAATTGCTCATGTACACAGGCTTTAGGACTATTTCTATTTAAAACAGTTAATTTTATAATATGCTTCCATTGTTTTAGCAGTTGTAATTATTTTAGTCATTTAGCTAAAGATTCTCTTTTCATATGCGAGATTTCAAAGGCAATTAATTAATCTGTGTATTATACCCATTGGCCCCTAGTTATCAAGCCGTCAACCTCAAATACGCTGGAATTCTGCAGCGTATTTGTGGCGAGGCTGATTCGCCTTAGTTATCAAGCCCTAGATACCGGCAAAAGTAGAATTTTGTGACGTAAGCTTCGATCCGCCGGACTCAGTCCGACACAGATCGATGCTTACGTCACTACAGATGTTCCGCAAACAAGTTCGGAACAATCTGACTACTTTTGCTAGTTATCAAAAAACTAGCAGGTACGCTCAGCACTTTTCCGGCCCAGCGTACCTGGTTTTCAAACCGCCGCCCAGGAGGCGGCGGATCCCATAGGAATCAATGGGAGTCTGACCATAGCGAAAGTTCATGTTCGCTGCTGCCAGACATCCCATTGATTCCTATGGGAGATGTCTACACATAACATCCTAACATGTACCCCAAGTCTAAACACCCCTAATCTGTCCCCCCTACACCGCCGCAACTAAATAAAGTGTTTACCCCCTAAACTGCCGCTCCTGGAACCCACCGCAAGCTATAATAAATATGTTAACCCCTAAACCCCCGCTCCCGGTCCCCGCCACAACTATAATATATGTATTAACCCCTAAACCGCCGCTCCCGGACCCCGCCACCAAATACATTATACCTATTAACCCCTATCCTGCCCTCCCTACACCGCCGCCACTATAATAAATGTATTAACCCTTATCCTGCCCGTCCTACACCGTCGCCACCTATAATAAATTTATTAACCCCTATCCTGCCCCCCTACACCGCTGCCACTGTAATAAAATTATTAACCCCTAACACTAACCGTAACACCCCCCTAACTTAAATATGAATTAAATAAATCTAAATAATATTTCTCTTATTAACTAAATTAATCCTATTTAAAACTTAATACTTACCTGTAAAATAAACCCTAAGATAGCTACAATGTAATTAATAATTACATTGTAGCTATTTTAGGATTTATATTTATTTTACAGGTAACTTTGTATTTATCTTAGCTAGTTAGAATAGTTATTAAATAGTTATTAACTATTTAATAACTACCTAGCTAAAAGAAATACAAAATTACCTGTAAAATAAATCCTAACCTAAGTTACAATTAAACCTAACACTACACTATCATTAAATTAATTAAATAAATTACCTACAAATAACTACAATTAAATTAAATAAACTAACTAAAGTACAAAAAATAAAAAAGCTAAGTTGCAAAAAATAAAAAAATAAGTTACAAACATTTAAAAAATATTACAACAATTTTAAGCTACTTACACCTAATCTAAGCCCCCTAACAAAATAACAAAGCCCCCCAAAATAAAAAATGTCCCTTCCCTATTCTACATTAAAAAGTTACCAGCTCTATTACCTTACCAGCTCTTAAAAGGGCCTTTTGCGGGGCATGCCCCAAAGAAAACAGTTCTTTTGCCTGTAAAATAAAAATACTACTCCCCAACATTAAAACCCACCACCCACATACCCCTAATCTAACCCAAACCCCCCTTCAATAAACCTAACACTACCCCCCTGAAGATCATCCTACCTTGAGCCGTCATCATCCAAGGGGCACTGAAAAAGTCTTCCATCCGATTGAAGTCAACATCCAGGCGGCGCTGAAGAGGTCTTCCATCCGATAGAAGTCTTCATCCATGCAGCGTCTTCAATCTTCATCCATCCGGAGCGGAGTCATCTTCAGACGAGCCGACGCCGAGCCATCCTCTTCTTTCCGACGACTAACGACGAATGAAGGTTCCTTTAAGGGACGTCATCCAAGATGGCGTCCCTTCAATTCTGATTGGCGTATAGGATTCTATCAGCCAATCGGAATTAAGGTAGGAAAAATCCAATAGAATGGATGACGTCCCTTAAAGGAACCTTCATTCGTCGTTAGCCGTCGGGAAGAAGAGGATGGCTCCGCGTCAGCTCGTCTGAAGATGGCTCCGCTCTGGATGGATGAAGATTGAAGACGCCGCATGTATGAAGACTTCTATCGGATGGAAGACCTCTTCAGCGCCGCCTGGATGTTGACTTCAATCGGCTGGAAGACTTCTTCAGCGCCCCTTGGATGATGACTTCTGCCGCTCCGGATCTCCTCTTCGGTTCCATTGGTGGTCGGCTGGCTGAAGACGGCTCAAGGTAGGATGATCTTTAGGGGGGTAGTGTTAGGTTTATTTAAGGGGGGTTTGGGTTAGAGTAGGGGTATATGGGTGGTGGGTTTTAATGTTGGGGGGTTGTATTTTTTTTTACAGACAAAAGAGCTGTTTTCTTTGGGGCATGCCCCGCAAAAGGCCCTTTTAAGGGCTGGTAAGGTAATAGAGCTGGTAACTTTTTAATGTAGAATAGGGTAGGGAATTTTTTTTATTTTGGGGGGATTTGTTATTTTATTAGGTGGCTTAGATTAGGTGTAAGTAGCTTAAAATTGTTGTAATATTTTTTAAATGTTTGTAACTTATTTTATTTTTTTCTGTAACTTAGCTTTTTTTATTTTTTGTACTTTAGTTAGTTTATTTGATTTAATTTAATTGTAGTTATTTGTAGCTAATTTATTTAATTAATTTAATGATAGTGTAGTGTTAGGTTTAATTGTAACTTAGGTTAGGATTTATTTTACAGGTAATTTTGTATTTCTTTTAGCTAGGTAGTTATTAAATAGTTAATAACTAATTAATAACTATTCTAGCTAGCTAAAATAAATACAAAGTTACCTGTAAAATAAATATAAATCCTAAAATAGCTACAATGTAATTATTAATTACATTGTAGCTATCTTAGGGTTTATTTTACAGGTAAGTATTTAGTTTTAAATAGGAATAATTTATTTAATGATAGTGTAGTGTTAGGTGTAATTGTAACTTAGGTTAGTTTTTATTTTACAGGTAAATTTCTCTTTATTTTAGCTAGGTAGCTATTAAATAGTTATTAACTATTTAATAGCTATTGTACCTAGTTAAAATAAATTGAAAGTTGCCTGTAAAATAAAAATAAATCCTAAGATAGCTACAATATAATTATTATTTATATTGTAGCTATATTAGGGTTTATTTTAAAGGTAAGTATTTAGTTTTAAAAAGGATTAATTTAGTTAATAATAGTTATAATATTTAGATGTATTTAATTAATATTTAAGTTAGGGGGGTGTTAGGGTTAGTGTTAGACTTAGGTTTAGGGGTTAATAATTTTATTACAGTGGCGGCGGTGTAGGGGGGGCAGGATAGGGGTTAATAAATTTATTAAAGGTGGCGACGGTGTAGGGGGGCAGATTAATGGTTAATAAGTTTAATATCGGTTGCGGCGGGGTCCGGGAGCGACGGTTTAGGGGTTAAACTATTTAGTTAGTTGCGGCGAGGTCCGGGATCCGCAGGATAGGGGTTAATAAATTTATCATAGGTGGCGGCGGTATGGGGGGGCAAGATAGGGGTTACTAGGTATAATGTAGTGGTGGCGGTGTCCGGGAGCGGTGGTTTAGGGGTTAATACATTTATTATAGTGGCGGCGGTGTCCGGGAGCGGCGGTTTAGGGGTTAATAACTTTATTTAGTTGCGGGGGGCTCCGGGGGCGCCGGTATAGGGGGTAGAACAGTGTAGTTTAGTGTGGGTGCTTAGTGACAGGCTAGCAATAAAGCTGTCAAAAAGCCGAAGAGCAGCATTATCGGATGAGTGATAACTCTCACAGTCCGCTGCTCATCGCCCCGTACTTGGTGCATGGCTTTTTGACAGATTTTTTGATAACTTAGGCGAAATTTTTCAGGTCCGATGGTAGGCGAGCTTAGGCGGGCGTATTGGGCCAGCGATGGCAGGTAAAGTAGACATGTTGATAACTAGGCCCCATTGTCTTTTTTGGTTGAGCACACTTTTGGCTAGATTACAAGTGGAGCGCTAATTTATCGCAAGCTTGCGGTAGCAATTAGAAAATTAACCAGAGGTCAAACCTCTGCAATTATTTTTAAATGTCCCCAATTGCCTCCAAAATAACATGTGAGTTCCCTTTTAAAAAATAAAATTAAAAATTAAAATATAGACTAGGGGAGAAAGAGCAAAAGAGAGGTGAGAGAGAGAGCAAAAAAGAGGGGGAGAGAGCAAGCAAAAGAGAGGGGAGATAGAGCAAAAAAGAGGGGGGAGAGAGAGCAAAAGAGAGGGGGAAAAGTGCAAAAGAGAGGAGACAGAAAGTAAAAGAGAGGGGAGATAGAGAGCAAAAGAGAGGGAGAGAGAAAGAGCAAAAGAGAGGGGGAGAGAAAGCAAATGAAAGGGGGGAGAGAGGGCAAAAGAGAGGGGAGAGAGCAAAAGAGAGAGGAGAAAGAGCAAAAGAGAGGGGGAGACATAGCAAAAGAGAGGAGAGAAAGAGCAAAAGAGAGGGGGAGGGAGAAAGCAAAAGAGAGGGGGAGAGAGAGCAAATGAAAGGGGGGAGAGACGGCAAAGGAGAGGGGAGAGAGCAAAAGAGAGGGGAAAGAGCGCAAAAGAGAGGTGAGAAAGAGCAAAAGAGAGAGGGAGAGAGAGCAAAAGAGAGGAGGAGAAAGAGCAAAAGAGAGGGGGAAAGAGAAAGAGCAAAAGAAGGAGGAGAGAGAGCAAAAGAGAGGGTGAGAGAGAAGGAGTAAAAGAGAAGGGGGGAGAGAGCATAAGAGAGGGGGGAGAGAGAACAAAAGAGAGGGGGGAAAGAGAGTAAAATAGAGGGGAGAGAGAGAGAGAGAGCAAAAGAGTGGGGGGAGAGAGAGCAAAAGAGAGGAGAGAGAGAGCGCAAAAGATAGGGTGGATAGAGAGTAAAAGAGAGCAGGGGAGAGAACAAACGAGAGGGGAGAGAGAGAGAGCACAAAAGAGAGGGTGGATAGAGAGCAAAAGAGAGGGGGGAGAGAGAGAGCAAACGAGAGGGGAGAGAGAGAGCAAAAGAGAGGGGAGAGAGAGCAAAAGAGAGGGGTGAGAGAAAGAGAGCAAAAGAGGGGGGAGAGAAAGAGCAAAAGAGAAGGGGGGGGAGAGAGAGAGCAAACGAGAGGGGGGAGAGAGAACAAAAGAGAGGGGGGAGAGAGAGTAAAATAGAGGGGGGAGAGAGAGAGAGCAAAAGAGAGGGAGAGAGAGAGCAAAAGAGAGGGGGAGAGAGAGAGCAAAAGAGAGGGAGGAGAGAGAGAGAGCAAAAGAGAGGGGAGATAGAGAGAGCAAAAAAGAGGGGGGATAGAGAGCGCAAAAGAGAGGGGGAAGAGACAGAGCAAGTGAGGGGGGAGAGAGAGAGAGCAAGAGAGGGGGAGAAAGAGAGCAAGAGAAGGGGGAGAGAGAAAGCAAAAGAGAGGGGGGAGAGAGAGATAGAGCAAGAGAGGGGGGAGAGAGAGAGCAAACGAGAGGGGAAGAGAGAGAGTAAAAGAGAGGGGGAGATAGAGAGAGTGCAAACAAGAGGAGGAGAGAGTGCAAAATAAAGGGGGGAGAGAGAGCAAAAGAGAGATGGGGAGAGAGAGCAAATGAGAGGTGGAGAGAGAGAGCAAAAGAGAGGGGGGGAGATGGAGAGCAAGGGGTGGGATTGCTGTACTGCCAATAAATGGCTCATGTACACAGGCATTAGGACTATTTCTATTTAAAACAGTTAATTTTATAATATGCTTCCATTGTTTTAGCAGTTGTAATTATTTTAGTCGTTTAGCTAAAGATTCTCTTTTCATATGCAAGATTTCAAAGGCAATTAATTAATCTGTGTATTATACCCATTGTCTTTTTTGGTTCAACACACTTTCGGCTAGATTGCAAGTGGAGCGCTAATTTATTGCAAGCTTGCGGTAGCAATTAGCAATTAGAAAATTAACCAGAGGTCAAACCTCTGCAATTATTTTTAAATGTCCCCCAATTGCCTCCAAAATAACACGTGAGTTCCCTTTTTTTTTTAAAAAAAAGAGAGGAGACAGAAAGTAAAAGAGAGGGGAGATAGAGAGCAAAAGAGAGGGAGAGAGAAAGAGCAAAAGAGAGGGGGAGAGAAAGCAAATGAAAGGGGGAGAGAGGGCAAAAGAGAGGGGAGAGAGCAAAAGAGAGGGGAGAAAGAGCAAAAGAGAGGGGGAGACAGCAAAAGAGAGGAGAGAAAGAGCAAAAGAGAGGGGGAGAGAGAAAGAAAAAGAGAGGGGGAGTGAGAGCAAATGAAAGGGGGGAGAGATGGCAAAGGAGAGGGGAGAGAGCAAAAGATAGGGGAGAAAGAGCAAAAGAGAGGGGGGAGACATAGCAAAAGAGAGGCGAGAGAGCAAAAGAGAGGAGAGGAGAGAGAGAGCAAAAGAGAGGGGAGCAAAAGAGAGGCAGAGTTAGAGAGCACAAAAGAGAGGCAGAGTTAGAGAGCAAAAGAGAGGGGAGAGAGAAAGCGCAAAAGAGAGGGTGGATAGAGAGTAAAAGAGAGGGGGGAGAGAGAGAGCAAAAGAGAGGTGAGAGAGAGCAAAAGAGAGGGGAAAGAGAGCAAAAGAGAGGTGAGAGAGAGCAAAAGAGAGAGGGAGAGAGAGCAAAAGAGAGGAGGAGAGAGAGCAAAAGAGAGGGGGAGAGAGAAAGAGCAAAAGAGAGGAGGAGAGAGAGAGAGAGAGAGAGAGAACAAAAGAGAGGGGGGAGAGAGAGTAAAATAGAGGGGAGAGATAGAGAGAGCAAAAGAGAGGGGGAGAGAGAGCAAAAGAGAGGAGAGAGAGAGCGCAAAAGAGAGGGTGGATAGAGAGTAAAAGAGAGGGGGGAGAGAGAACAAATGAGAGGGGAGAGAGAGCACAAAAGAGAGGGTGGATAGAGAGAAAAAGAGAGGGGGAGAGAGAGCAAATGAGAGGGGAGAGAGCAAACGAGAGGGGAGAGAGAGAGCAAAAGAGAGGGGAGAGAGAGCAAAAGAGAGGGGTGAGAGAAAGAGAGCAAAAGAGAGGGGGACAGAGAAAGAGCAAAAGAGAGGGTGGAGAGAGAGAGAGCAAAAGAGGGGGGTGAGAAACAGCAAAAGAGAAGGGGAGAGAGAGAGAGCAAACGAGAGGGGGGAGAGAGAACAAAAGAGAGGGGGAGAGAGAGTAAAATAGAGGGGGGAGAGAGAGAGAGCAAAAGAGAGATGGAGAGAGAGCAAAAGAGAGGGGGATAGAGCAAAATAGAGGGGGAGAGAGAGAGCAAAAGAGAGGGGGAGAGAGAGAGCAAAAGAGAGGGGGATAGAGCAAAATAGAGGGGGAGAGAGAGCAAAAGAGAGGGAGGAGAGAGAGAGAGAGCAAAAGAGAGGGGGAGATAGAGAGAGCAAAAAAGAGGGGGATAGAGAGCGCAAAAGAGAGGGGGAAGAGAGAGAGCAAGCGAGGGGGGAGAGAGAGAGCAAGAGAGGGGGAGAAAGAGAGCAAGAGAAGGGGAAGAGAGAAAGCAAAAGAGAGGGGGGAGAGAGAGATAGAGCAAGAGAGGGGGGAGAGAGAGAGAGCAAAAGAGAGGGGGAGAGAGAGAGAGCAAAAGAGAGGGGGAGATAGAGAGAGTGCAAACAAGAGGGGGAGAGAGTGCAAAAGAAAGGGGGAGAGAGAGCAAAAGAGAGATGGGGAGAGAGAGAGAGAGCAAATGAGAGGTGGAGAGAGAGATCAAAAGAGAGGGGGAAGATAGAGAGCAAGGGGTGGGATCGCTGTACTGCAAAAAAATGGCTCATGTACACAGGCTTTAGGACTATTTCTATTTAAAACAGTTAATTTTATAATATGCTTCCATTGTTTTAGCATCTGTAATTATTTTAGTCGTTTAGCTAAAGATTCTCTTTTCATATGCGAGATTTCAAAGGCAATTAATTAATCTGTGTATTATACCCATTGTCTTTTTTGGTTCAACACACTTTCGGCTAGATTACAAGTGGAGCGCTAATTTATCGCAAGCTTGAGGTAGCAATTAGCAATTAGAAAATTGCTAATTAGAAAACCTTTGCAATTATTTTTAAATGCCCCCCAATTGCCTCCAAAATAACATGTGAGTTCCCTTTTTAAAAAAAAAAAAAAAAAATTAAAATATAGACTTTAAAAAAAAAACCTGCCCTATGAAGTTTTTTGGGGGGAAAAGAGTCTTTGCATTGTGGTCTATGGAGACTGTTCCCAGTCAATAAATATGGATATGCTTATATACATACATATATATATATATCTATATATATATATATATATATATATATATGTTAATATGTGTATATACATATATATTTATATTTGCTGCCCAATACTGCACGACTTACCCCCTTTGCTGCACTAGTTTTCATGCTGTGTCTGACAACATGAGAACGAGGCTCCTATTGGAACCTATGGAAGCATGCTTTCGTGAGAGTAATACTTGTGCACATTTGTGTGCTCTGGTATTACTAAGTTGAGAGCAAATATCTCTTTCGCGGAAGCGATATTTTACACTTAACTTGTAATCTAGACCTTTATTTTTAAATTGGAGCTCTTTGTTTTTCTGTCCCATATATATAATTAAATGCCAAGTTTACTTAAACTGTACAAGAAAAAAGCTATGTACAAACATGCTTATAACATCTGATGATATTTACCTTTACATCTAGGAATATCACTTGAGGCTGCACTGCAAGAGGTAAACCAAGAATTCCATCTGATGGTTGCTGTTGTAAGTGAATCTTGTGTGGTCTCACAAACGCCCTTGTTTCTGATCCTGGTTCACTAATGTTTCTACAAAATGAAGAGAATGGTCTTAAAAAAAACAAAGTCCTGGAATACATGAGAACAAGTTGTATTTCTGTATATATGATTAGTATCCACTATTGTGATTGTATAAATATCACATTTACAGTAAGAAACACTGGTATAACCTATTCAATCCAGATTCTATGTAATCTCATCTCCTAGTCAATAAACCACATGCAACAGCCTAAGGATAGGTGAGGATGTATAGACTTAAGGGTCACTGGCATCTTTGTGAATCTACTGGAGAGACGTCATCATTTAACACACTAAACAGATAAAAAGCAATTGTGCTTTATAAATTAACTACAATTTATTAGTAGCCCCTGGCAAAATAACTGTGAGATACTCCAAAATGGTATACGTATAAGGTGGGAGAAATCTTATATTTCATTATTTATGGTAATAATGATCTCAGGTTCCTGTAAAAGCTAGAGCAACTATAAGTCAACTTGAAGTTCACTGCTATGCATCGGAAATTCACTTGTATGTCTATTTAACAATAAACAACTAGGCTTCACTATGGTGAGTCATGCAAAAAAATAAAACAGGTTAAAAACAAAACACATAGGGCCAGATTACAAATGGCGCACAAGGGTTTTCGCGATTGTTTGTGCGCAGGTAAAATTGCGGTCATATTACAAGATTTATGCTATAATCATTACCACGATCTCAGAGCTGTGGTCAGCGAGTAAAAAAAGCATCACAAAACACATCACACAATACATTAAGAAGTACAGTTACACTCATAATAACACAATCTAGTAAAAAAAAATTTTTTAAATTGCACACAAAAGTTATAAGGGCTTTAAAGGGCAAAGGGCTCAGGCAGGCAAAAGGATTTAACATTTAAATACATACATAAACATGTCTACAAATGTATATGTATATATAAATATATATATATATATATATATATATATTTGTGTACATATGTATTTGTAAGTGTTTATCTGTTTTACAGACATTTATACACATTTAAAAACATAAATACATATGTATAAATATATAGACATATATAAGTGCATTCTAGACTTTTGCCGTTATGTAGTTGAAAACATGTAAAAGCATATTTATGCAATATTCTTATTTTTTATGCCTGGTTTGCGCATATTAGAATATTCGGTTGTGTACGCACAAATGGAAATATGTGATTGTGTTTGCGATTGAGTCAGTGTCTTTTCAACTTTTTTTCTTCATTGACTTGGGGGGCATAGGTTTTTGTTTGCGTGACAGTATAATTGAGCTAGAAGTAAGCTGTTTGCGCTTGTTGAGTTAGCAAGAAAGTGATAACTTTTTACTTTCAACTCATAATACCAGTGCAACCTGGTGAGAGCAAACAGCTTACTTCTAGCGCAATTAGCATTCTGGCGAAGCGCAAAAGAACGCTTCACTTGTAAGCTAGCCCATAGTATTAGTATATAGATGAGTCTTTTTGGCTTAAAATTACTTAATACAAAAATGGATGTACAATACATATTGCATTAACTCATGGCACAAAAATAACTGTGCAGCATAGAATCTAACATTAAAGGGAAGGTCTGGTTAATTTCAAAATATACAAGTTTGGCATAGCCATAACTTCCACAGTACCTTTTTAATGAAGGTTGCAGGAGGTCTCAGGATGTACCCAGTAGACATATAAGTATATATTCATGACTGCCGCATGTTGTCTGCTTCTACATTAAATCCCTGTAAATTGACCCCTTTATAGCCCTATCCCCAGATTCATGAACTGCTCTTAATGACCTCACTTCCCAGGTGGTTGTATGCAATTGCCTTTAAGAGGCATATACCTCTTTGAGCACCCACGGAGCGTAGTTATTAGACTACAACTAACCAACACCCTGTTGTTTCTTATTCCTTTTATACACATTACATGCTCTATTTAAGTAATCCTAATTTTCCTTCTAAATCACTACACCTTGATGAAGGAAACAGCATTATGTGCCCCAATCTCAAGGCTAATCAGGTTAATGCACCACTGTATAAACAGTAGCATATGTAAAATGCTGTATAATGTAGACAGCCACATGATAGTTATACAGCGAGTAGGCAAAAATACTTCCTGCGTTCAAAGACAGTTGTTTTATGGATAATTGTAGCTAGAAGGAGTAATGGAGAATGTGTATTATGGTTGTGTATGTTGAATAGAATGACTGGTCAGTCATAGCCCCTAGGGCCTTTTTTAACTTATTTCTGGGATTAACTGCATCAACTTTCGGGAAATCCCTACGGTGCACAGACTAACCCCCCACCCCATACATGTAAAGAAGACATTTCTGTCTACACAAAAATAGTATTAATACATGTGACTCTTAAAACAGTAGATTATATATTGTTTGATATGCCCCATTTTTGTTTTTTTGTTTATTTTTAGAAGGTAAAACTCATCACACCCTTGCATTGAACAGATTAATCTGCACAACCCTTAGTGGCAGACAAGGGATTAATAGTTAAATCCTTAGCACTTTATTGTACTTAACAAAGTTTTATGTTTAGATAATTTGATTCATTTTGAACTTTATTAAAATAAAAAGATATTGGTATTTTTTTTTTTATAAATTGCCAATTTTCTTATTAAATGTGTTACAAGTTCTATGCCCTCTTTAAATTTCAAGCCATAACAGTTTGGGCAACTGATGGTTTGGCATAGTAGTAGTTCATCAGACACTTGATAATAAGCTACCAAACTATCTCTATTTAAAGGGATACAGAAGGTAAAAAATGAAATGTTGCTTATCTCAATCCCCCAGACTTTTCTGACTGGGGATATTGACAGTGCATGGCAGAATTACACATTAGCCATAGTGTGCAATGATAAATGCGGGAGAGCATATTGCTACCCACTAGACACAATGCCGGGCAGACAGGGGCGAAGATGTACGCCCCGTTTGTTAAATCTGGCCCTATCACAGCAGAATTTCATTGTTGCTAAAAAGACATGTGCAGGCTCCTGAGCCCACCTAGGATTATTCTTTAACAAAGGATACAAACTAAACAAAATTAATAAAAGAAGAACATTGGAAAGTTGTTTAGAATGTTATACTTAAACCATTTAAATATGTAACTTTACTGTCTCTTTAAAGGGACAGTCTACTTTTATTGTTTAAAAAGATAGACAGCGCATTTACTACCCATTCCCCAGCTGTGCATAACCTACATTGTTATATAAATATACTTTTAACCTCTAAACCTCTACATTTCTGACTGTTTCTAAGCCCTTTAAGGTTTCCTCTACAGACTAGTTCATGTGTGCCATATAGATTACATTGTGCTCAATCCCGTGTAGATATTTATGAAGCTTCACTGATTGTCTAAAAAAGTTTTTAAATAGCACTGAGATAAGGGGGCAATCTGCAGAGGTTTAGATACAAGTTAATCACAGAGGTAAAAAGCATATTAATAAAACAGCGTTGGTTATGCAAAACTGGAAAATGGGTAATAAAGGGATTTTCTATTTTTTCAAACAATACAAACTTTTGGGTAGACTTTCCCTTTAAGTGTTAACCACCACCAAAAAACCTTAAACGTGTCCATGAGAAGGAGGAGGTGGGCTGATTGATACACTGACTCCACGTCTGCTCCGCTCAGACCTAACACCCCCACTCTCCTCTTCCTATAAGACTACATCCAATACTCCGCAGGGTTAAATTTCTTTAATGCACGTTTCACCTTGGTCTTCTTTACAAATCTGTCCTAAGAACTTCTAAACACTGTTACTTTTAAAGACTATTGGCTAGATTACGAGTGGAACGCAAATTAGTGCTTTCATGCGCGATATTTGCGCTTTACTCATAATACCAGCGCACACAAATGTGCATTGTTATTTTAAGTTAAGTGCAAAGCAAATGCGACCTCGCATTGCATGAAAGCTTTGTGGTAATGTGAGTGCGCTTCCATAGGCTCTACTGGGAGCCTTGTTCTCATGCCGGTAGTTACGGCAGAGAACCTAGAGTAGCGAAGAGGGTAAGTCGCGCAGTGATGGGCAACAAAGTTTAAATATACATGCATATGAATATATACATATATATTTATGTGTTTATATGTGTATAAACCCATATTAACACATACATATACATATCCATAAATATTTCCAGTTAAAACCCAGTCCCCATGGACCGCAATGTAAAGGCCCGTTTGTTTTCTAACACTTCAGACCCCCTCACTTTAACCTCTTATAACTGCTTCTTGCAGTTATATTTCATTTAAAAAAGATGCTCATATTTTTTTATTTTATAAAGCAACACTACACTTTATTTTATGGGCAATTGGGTTACATTTTTTTAATTAACCAGAGGTCTGACCTCTGGTTAATTCTATGAGCGCAAAGTGCTACCACGACCTTGCAGTAGCATTTACCAGCCACTCATAATGGCTGATTATTTAATGTGCGCCCATAAACTGGGAACTTTGCCCATTTATGGGTGCATGTTAAATTAACGCTCCACTTGTAATCTAGCCCTATATCTGGCCAGTACCACTCTGATGTATATCTTTACCCATTCTTCTATGAAACTACTGAGATTATCCACAGCTGTTTAAAGTGCCATAAAACATGTTGAGATCTGTGCATATTCTAAAAGGGCTAATTAAGTAAAAATAGTTTGCATAATAAAAAATTTTAAAAAATGTTGGCAAGTATTTTAAAATAATTTTCAAAAATAAGCAAAATGAGTAACATAGCTTTGCTTTCTGGAGGAGATGGATCCCCCCCCCCATCAGTGTTTAACATCAGAAACACAGGCTATGGGGCCAAATTATCAAGCTCATCGCTAAAGACCGCTGCTCCATAACTTGTCCGTCTGCTCTGAGGCCGCTGACATCAATCCGCTAGATCCTATATGATCAGGCTGATTGACACCCCCTGCAAGCGGCTTGTGCAATGATAAATGCTGTCGGCATTTATCAATGTGCGGCGGACATGATACGCTACATCGTATCATGTCTGCTCGCACTTTGGTAAATTGGCCCCATTTTATTTCAACTGAGTTCACAGCAGCTTATTTGCTTCTAGGTATGCTCCAGCAGATAATTACTGTTAAAGTCTTGCATTCTACCATATCAATGGTGGATATATATGCAGCCAAAAAATAAATTGTGTGGGGGAAGTTAGAGCTGTACAATTCAGAAACTAAAAAGAAAGGGTTAATAGCGAGGCACTGCAGTATAAATTTGCAGGTAAAGTAATTAAAGAATATATTATTATATTTTGTCTCTATACCAACTTGTTTTATGTCCCTTTAAGTACAATACTCCTTCATTACAGTTTGCACCAGGTCTTCTTTTTACCTATTATTTACTCTACTTCATCCTTTTAACTTTAGTGACCATTTTGTGCCATTTTCCTGCACATCAATAAATAAGCAGCAGTTTACCCATTGAATATTGCAGCTCTCTCCCAAGGTAATACCATTTTAACTGCCACCGTCAAATAGTTTCTCTTCAAACCATACAGTAGGTATCTGCTTTTTACGATATGTTATAATAGTGCAATAAATCTGTTAGCTTAAAATCGAATCTCTGTGGCCTTTTAGAGAAATCATCATTAAATGCAGGGTTTTCTTAATGATTCTATCCAAGTGAAATTGTTTAATCTGCCGCAGAGGTGAAAGGTCACCAAATGAATTTTTTATAATACATCAACTTGACACGCAATAGGGAAAACTGTAATAGATAAAAGCAAAAGAAAAGGGCACTGTCTTCTACAGATAGGTCAATAGCAGCCAAGAGAGTCACTCATCCACTTTTCTTTCACTCATGAGCTCCTTTTCCATTAAATATGGACACCCAATTAATACCTTAGCAGTGTCGAAAATCTCATTTTGGGTGAATTATAGCAAATTCTCCCCCTTCTTTGAAATGAAAGTGATCACAATATATCATACCATTGTGAGAATTAGTCTTAATTGATTTGAGTCAGCAAGCAATGATAGGGTACTTACACAATGTAAGCCTTATTGCGTCCTGGAAGGGATGAAGGAAAGATTAGATTTCTGTGCCCGTTGCTGTGGTTACGTGAGTCACCTGACATCTTGTTAGACACTTGTAAGTTTCTACGTTTGGCCCCAGTGGGGTCGTCAGCCTCGTCAGTAAACTGGAGTGATGTCTAAACATCATTACACGCTGCTCCAATATTAAAGCAAAGAGATTAACACCTTATTGCAAGAAACCTGGATTTGTCATTGTAGTATCGTTATCCAATTTACAGCTATTTATGTGACTATAGCCTGCAGCTAAAAATGACCCACAGCAAGAAAACCTAAACTTTATACTTCAAGATTAAAACATAAAGAGAAAAAGAGAAACAATAAAAATAAATTATTTCCCTTTCACACCCATATTATATGGTGTATGTATATATATATATATATATATATATATATATATATATATATATATATATATATATAATCACTTAATAAAATGTATTGTGAATTGTATAACTTGAGATAACCCGCCGAAAGTATTTCAATGATTTGACTGTGTAACTATAGATTTGCGGATTTATTTGTATGTGTGTGTGTGGGGGGGTGTTGATGAAGGGGTTACAAGACAATTACTTTTATATATACTATAATTTATTAGTTACAATTTCTTATATTTGATATATAAGGCTGGAAAATTCTTTTAGTTCACTAGTCCCATACAAGTAAAAAATTGCAGTGGCTTTTTTCCTATAGCTAACATTTAGTGGGCTGGAAACTTTTTCCCTCTGGACTAGTAGCTTTTTTTCCCCACCCCTGTATATATATATATATATATATATATATATATATATATATATATATATATATATATATATATATATATATATATATACTGGGAATTGAAATTACAAGCGTATGTTAATTGCATTCTTAAAAAAAAAATTCTGTAATCAATATTATGGAATTGTGGGTATTATAATGTAAGAGAAAGATCTCATCTATCAATCAGCTTTAAAAAAAATCCCCATAGCAATACAACCATTTATTAACATGCTTACACTGCAATAACAATATCTCACTATTTATTATATTATTAGCACTCAATATCCCACTGGGAAAAGTATTGTGTCAAAACGTTCCATTAAAGACTGTCCAGTATGTTTGCCAATAGCATTTTATTAAATAATCAAGTATTTTTACTTTTTGTATTTATTTCTCTATTTTTCTATATTTGTTTAATTGTTTAATTTTTTATAATTGTGCTAGAGTCATTTAAGTGATTCTAAAAACTCTTAATTAGTTGATAGGGCCATTTACTCCAGCATGATGCGAGACAATTCAAAGGTGCTATGTGTCATAGTATTGCTATATACAGTGCTGCAATACTTTATAAAGGATGGAGAGAAGCCATCAGCGCATTAACACTTCATGTCTCACCATTTGACTTTATGTTCTGTTGCCAGCAGAGATTTCTATTGTAACAGATTTGACACTGCATGTTATCAGCCCATTATCCATACATAAGTTTTTATTTCACACTGAAGACATTAACATAAAGGCACAGCAGAATGCCCATTTCTGAGTGTCCAATGACAAGCCACCATAAAGACTCAAAAATAATTAAATGTTTGAAATAAAACAGTTGTATAACTTCTTTAATTCTTCCTTTAATGGGTCATGGAAATCTACTTTATTTTGTTGATGTGAAAAAGAAAAAAATATTTTCTTTTTTGTAAAAAAGTCCCAAATACTTAAGATATTGAAATTAAGGAATATAGTATAAGGAATATACATACATATATATATATATATATATATATATATATATATATATGGAAATGGTAATTTAAATGGACTTAAATTGAGATTTTAATAAAGCAAAATGGCCCTTAAGGTTAATTAAAGGCAAGTGCATCATAACAATTGTGTATTCTCTTTAGTGGATGTTACAAAAAATATAAAAACTGATACTTATATAGGGCCAGATAACGTGTGGAGTGCAAATGAATGCTCCTGCTAGAGAGTTAATTGCGCTAGAATTAAGATTTTTGCATTTGCCAGGTTTCACTCATATTATGTGTTGAAAGTAAACTGTTTTCGCTCTTGCGCTAACCTGACGAGTGCAAAAATATGAAGTTAGAATGTTGCATGCGCGATTTCCCCATAGAAGTCAATACAGAAGCAAAGTGAAAAAAAAACCTAACACCCCACTCTTATGCAAACATAATCGCATATTCTCATTTGCGCTAACCCCACATGAAAATTTGGATATTTCACATTCCAATGTTTTTTACATAACAGAATATGTTCTATTTATTTAAAAATACATATTTCTATATATTTACAAATACATAGAATGTATTCCTCGCAGAACATTGGAATGGGAAATATTTACACTAAATGCATAGCTAAAGCCTTTATTTAAAATGAATATTGCATAGATATGCTTTTACATGTTTCCATCTGGCAAAGAGCTTCAATTCACTTATACAGGGAGTGCAGAATTATTAGGCAAGTTGTATTTTTGAGGATTAATTTTATTATTGAACAACAACCATGTTCTCAATGAACCCAAAAAACTCATTAATATTGAAGCTGAATAGTTTTGGAAGTAGTTTTTAGTTATAGCTATTTTAGGGGGATATCTGTGTGTGCAGGTGACAATTACTGTGCATAATTATTAGGCAACTTAACAAAAAACAAATATATACCCATTTCAATTATTTATTTTTACCAGTGAAACCAATATAACATCTCAACATTCACAAATATACATTTCTGACATTCAAAAACAAAACAAAAACAAATCAGTGACCAATATAGCCACCTTTCTTTGCAAGGACACTCAAAAGCCTGCCATCCATGGATTCTGTCAGTGTTTTGATCTGTTCACCATCAACATTGCGTGCAGCAGCAACCACAGCCTCCCAGACACTGTTCAGAGAGGTGTACTGTTTTCCCTCCTTGTAAATCTCACATTTGATGATGGACCACAGGTTCTCAATGGGGTTCAGATCAGGTGAACAAGGAGGCCATGTCATTAGATTTTCTTCTTTTATACCCTTTCTTGCCAGCCACGCTGTGGAGTACTTGGACGCGTGTGATGGAGCATTGTCCTGCATGAAAATCATGTTTTTCTTGAAGGATGCAAACTTCTTCCTGTACCACTGCTTGAAGAAGGTGTCTTCCAGAAACTGGCCGTAGGACTGGGAGTTGAGCTTGACTCCATCCTCAACCCGAAAAGGCCCCACAAGCTCATCTTTGATGATACCAGCCCAAACCAGTACTCCACCTCCACCTTGCTGGCGTCTGAGTCGGACTGGAGCTCTCTGCCCTTTACCAATCCAGCCACGGGCCCATCCATCTGGCCCATCAAGACTCACTCTCATTTCATCAGTCCATAAAAACTTAGAAAAATCAGTCTTGAGATATTTCTTGGCCAAGTCTTGACGTTTCAGCTTGTGTGTCTTGTTCAGTGGTGGTCGTCTTTCAGCCTTTCTTACCTTGGCCATGTCTCTGAGTATTGCACACCTTGTGCTTTTGGGCACTCCAGTTATGTTGCAGCTCTGAAATATGGCCAAACTGGTGGCAAGTGGCATCTTGGCAGCTGCACGCTTGACTTTTCTCAGTTCATGGGCAGTTATTTTGCGCCTTGGTTTTTCCACACGCTTCTTGCTACCCTGTTGACTATTTTGAATGAAACGCTTGATTGTTCGATGATCACGCTTCAGAAGCTTTGCCATTTTAAGAGTGCTGCATCCCTCTGCAAGATATCTCACTATTTTTTACTTTTCTGAGCCTGTCAAGTCCTTCTTTTGACCCATTTTGCCAAAGGAAAGGAAGTTGCCTAATAATTATGCACACCTGATATAGGGTGTTGATGTCATTAGACCACACCCCTTCTCATTACAGAGATGCACATCACCTAATATGCTTAATTGGTAGTAGGCTTTCGAGCCTATACAGCTTGGAGTAAGACAACATGCATAAAGAGGATGATGTGGTCAAAATACTCATTTGCCTAATAATTCTGCACTCCCTGTATATATGTCTATATACTGTATGTATATATATGAATTGATGTATGTGTATATATGTCTGTAAATACATATTTACACATATAAATACAGTCGCAACAATCATTCTTGCGTAAATCTCAATTGCGCTCACGCAATCGTGTTTACTTTCAACTCATAATACGAGTGGTAAGCTCAGACCGCAAACCCTCACTATATACCTCTTATCGCTTGTGCTTCAAACATTGACGGTCCACTAGTAATCTGGCCCATAAGAGGTACCAGTTTTGACCCTATATACTGGAAGATAATCGAATAATGCTAAATGCACATATTTTTTAAATAACGTGTTTAGCCTTTATTAAGGGAACAAAATGAATACATTAGTTAAAGGGACATTAAACAATAAATACATTTATTTCCCTCCCTGAAAATATTGGTGCCTCCATTTTCTTTTTAGTTTTAACTGCAGGTAATTGAAGGAGAGTTGCTGCACATTTGCAAACACATCAGCACTGGAATGCAATGAAAGTTAGATTTATCCATAACTAGAGGGAGGCGAGGAATAACCTCAATTCTTTGCTTATAAGGGGCCAGATTACGTATGGCACGCTAATAGTTACGCAAGCAGCATAAGGGGTTTAACATGGTTGTTTGCGTGCATTGGGTGTATCGCTCATATTACAAGATGAAAGTATATATATATTGGTATAGATATATATTTTATCAAGATACCATTAGATATATGTAGAAATGTGTATTTATGAATAAATAGAACATTTGCTTCTAGGTGAAAAACATTTAATTTTGAAATATTTATGTTTTCATGTCGGTTTAGCAGACATGAGAATTTGCAATCGTGTTTGCGCGTGAGTAGGGTGTTAGCTTTTCCCCACACTTTTTTTGCTCCATTGACTTGTATGGGGGAATACATTATCGCGCGTGGGACATTCAAAGTTAATTTTTTTACGCACATCTAGTTTACGCGTGAGAGAAAACTGTTGTCTTTCAACTTTTAATATGAGCGCTACCCGATGTATGCAAAAAGCTTACTTCTAGCAGAGTTAGTGCTAAAATGGGAGCAATGAATACACTTGTAAATTAGCCCCTAAGTAGTTTATTCCATGGGACAAGTTGAACCCAAACAGGAGTTTTATACTAATTATAACATAAACAGTTGCAAATATATTCAGGAGTTTAATATTCCTTCAACCCCTTAATAACCAAGGAAGGACGTGCTATGTATGTCCTCAAAAAAATGGCAGGTAATGACCAAGGACATACATAGCATGTCCTCAGTCAAATTGAGCACTGGAAGCGATTGTAAAAGCTGCCAGTCGCTCTCAGGGGATTGCAGCGATGCCTTGATATTGAGGCATTGTGCAATAATCTTTAGACAGTAACCAATGCAGACAGGGCCACTCTGGAAGGGGGCGTAAAGGAGCATGTGGGACCACTATGCCACGCTACAGCAGGGTAGTGAGTGGGAAGGAGGGAGGAGGGGGAAGGATGGAGGAGGAGGGAGAAGGATGGAGAGGGGGATCCTATGTGGGATCTGTGTCTGGAAAGGGATCTGGGAGGGGGAGGGAGTATGGTAATGAGGGGGGGCAGCTACACTACGGAAAAAAGTTTTGTTTTGTTTTTTTATTAAAAAATTACAATAATTTAGAGCACTGGAAGACAGTATGCCAGTACCTAAGATGGCAGCAAATAGGTAGAGGGGGAAGGGGTAGAGAGCTCTTTGGGGGGATCAGGGAGGTTGGGGGATAATTGGGGATCCTACACTGCCAAAAAATATATTAAAATAATAATATATTAAAAAAAACGTTTTTTTTTTATACTGGCAGACTTTCTGCCAGTACTTAAGATGGGGGTGACCATTAAGGTATGGGGGATGGAAGAGAGCTGTTTAACAGGTATCAGGGTGGGATCAGGGGTTGGGATATGTCAGGTAGGAGGGTAATCTCTACACTAAAGCTAAAATTAACCCTACAAGTTACCTAATTAACCCCTTCACTGCTAGACATAATACAAGTGTGGTGGCATTTAGTGGCCTTCTAATTACCAAAAAGCAATACCAAAGCCATATATGTCTGCTATTTCTGAACAAAGGGGATCCCAGATAATCATTTACAACCATTTGTGACATAATTGCACAAGCTGTTTGTAAATAATTTCGGTGAGAAACCTAAAGTTTGTGAAAATGTTAACAATTTGTTTTTATTTGATTGCATGTGGCTTCCCTATTGTCTTCCTCACACCTCACTACCTGCAAGCTTAACCCTAATATTCCTTTACATCTAATACCTTCTCTGTCTCCTACCTTCACTCCGGCTCTTACCCATATATTCAACCTATCCCTTTCTACTGGCTCATTCCCTGCCTCCTTTAAACATGCAAAGGTCACCCCATCCTCAAAAAACCCTCTCTTGACCCTAACTCTCCTGCAAACGACCGCCCCATATTATTGCTACCGCTAGCTTAAAAAATCCTTGAAAAACTAGCTTTTTATTGCCTAACCCACTTCCTGTCCTCCAACTCATTGCTCGACCCCTTGCAATCTGGAATTTGTCCTCAACACTCAACTGAGACTGCCCACACCATGGTTACTTATGACCTCCTTCCTGCTAAAAACAAAGGCTACTACTCTATACTCATCTTACTTGACCTCTCTGCTGCCTTTGACACTGTTGACCATCCCCTTCTCCTATGGACTCTCAGCTCTCTTGGGCTCTGTGACACTGCCCCCTAATGGATTCGAACAGTAATCAGAAATGTACTAAAGCGCCACCACAGGGGAGGCTGGGTCTGAATGGGACTAGGTATAAAGAGCCACTAATGACAGTGCTTATTATTTAAATAACAATTTATTTAATAACAAATTTGAAACAGTACATATATCATGGATCCATGTGGTTAACAATATTACATATAAAACAACGGTTCAAACAATAGGTTTGACAAAGTTTAAAATACAGTGGATGAAATAAAAGAATAAAACAATAAAATTAGATAAAATTAGAAATAGACGGTCTTGTTTTGTAAGATGATGCTCAACAATGTCTCAATACTATATTCCAATAATTATTCAAATATTAATTCAATTTTAGGCTGATATTGGGAGAAAATAGAATTCAGTAAGTTGTATCCAAATGTATCAGAAACGGTGAGATAAAACCAACTATGCTCACTAAGTGCACTTTAGTTATGTGTTTAATAAATGATGGCTGCGGTCTTTCAATAGTGTTTGCGTGGATTCAAATTTTATAAAGCAGTGACGTAAAAAGCAGTGACGTGTAAAACAGTGACGTAAAAATTAATAAAAAATATATCAACAAGAAGTGATCCAAAAAATATATAATAAAAATAACAGTAACAAAGTGTTGCTGATGAGTGTATATATCAAATGTCAAAAAAATGTGTGTAAAAATAAATGCTGGCTGTGTGCGCTAACTAATCAGAGGAACGCAATATGTGAAAAGTCTAAACTTTAACCAAAATAAGAAAAAAGTGACGGTTGTGCCTTTAAATGAAAAAGTCTTTAGCACTTTTAATTAGTCCATACAAAAGTGTATTTCCAAACGCAAAAAAATTGTATTTCCAAACGATAAAAAAGGTGTGTTACAAAACAATGAGACGAGAGAGGTTGGCTTAAAGTCAAAATGATAAAATAGTACTTTAGTACCCCAACTTCAGTATTTATATAACAGTAACGGCTCCCATGTTCAGTAGGTGAATGTTGTTTGGATAATAAGATGTAAATTTCAATCAGTGTTGTTGAATGATCCTGCTGCCAAAGGAAGAGATATACAGTACAATAGTGTAGATTGCTTACAAAGGGTATAGTAATAGAATTATCCTTACCTAGTCAACGCGTTTCGGTCTCACAGTGACCTTTATCAAGAGAGTCTTGATAAAGGTCACTGTGAGACCGAAACGCGTTGACTAGGTAAGGATAATTCTATTACTATACCCTTTGTAAGCAATCTACACTATTGTATATCTCTTCCTTTGGCAGAAGGATCATTCAACAACACTGATTGAAATTTACATCTTATCGTCCAAACAACATTCACCTACTGAACATGGGAGCCGTTACTGTTATATAAATACTGAAGTTGGGGCACTAAAATACTATTTTATCATTTTGACTTTAATCCAACCTCTCTCATCTCATTATTTTGTAACACACCTTTTTTATCGTTTGGAAATACAATTTTTTTGCGTTTGGAAATACACTTTTGTGTGGACTAATTAAAAGTGCTAAAGACGTTTTCATTTAAAGGCACAACCGTCACTTTTTTCTTATTTTGGTTGAAGTTTAGACTTTTCACATATTGCGTTCCTCTGATTAGTTAGCGCACACAGCCAGCATTTATTTTTACACACATTTTTTACACATTTGATTTATACACTCATCAGCAACACTTTGTTACTCTTATTTTTATTATATATTTTTTGGATCACTTCTTGTTGATATATTTGTTATTATTTTTTACGCCACTGTTTTACACGTCACTGCTTTTTACGTCACTGCTTTATAAAATTTGAATCCACGCAAACACTATTGAAAGACCGCAGCCATCATTTATTAAACACATACCTAAAGTGCACTTAGTGAGCATAGTTGGTTTTATCTCACCGTTTCTGATACATTTGGATACAACTTACTGAATTCTCTTTTCTCCCAATATCAGCCTAAAATTGAATTAATATTTGAATAATTATTGGAATATAGTATTGAGACATTGTTGAGCATCATCTTACAAAACAAGACCGTCTATTTCTAATTTCATCTAATTTTATTGTTTTATTCTTTTATTTCATCCACTGTATTTTAAACTTTGTCAAACCTATTGTTTGAACCGTTGTTTTATATGTAATATTGTTAACCACATGGATCCATGATATATGTACTCTTTCAAATTTGTTATTAAATAAATTGTTATTTAAATAATAAGCACTGTCATTAGTTGCTCTTTATACCTAGTCCCATTCAGACCCAGCCTCCCCTGTGGTGGCGCTTTGGTACATTTCTGATTACTGTTTAACTCTAGTTGACAACTAGGTGTCAACCCATCAAAGCCAGAGGTCTGCATGTAGTAGGCGCTTAGTGTATCCATACAAATCAATTTCCCCTAATGGATTCACCCTTATATCTCTAACAGATCCTTCTCCATCTCTTTTGCTGGTGACTCCTCCTCTCCATTGCCTCTGTCTGTTGGAGTACCTCAAGGCTCTGTCCTGGGTCCTCTACTCTTCTCTATTTAAACTTCTTCACTGGGTAAACTCATCAACAGCTATGGCTTCAACAATCACCTCTATACTGATGATACCCAGATCTACCTTTCCCCCTCTGCACTCTCTCCTTCTGTCAATTCTCACATCAGCAACTGCTTATCTGGCATTTCCTCCTGGATGGCCTCTCACCACTTAAAAATAAACATGTCCAAGACTGAACTAATCAGAGTCACACTTGACTCAAATCTGTCCTTCATTCCCCAATTGCTCAATTCATCCTGCCGCAACCACCTACACAATATCTCCAAAATGTGTCCATTTCTGAGTGCTGAAACTACTTAACAGCTAATCCACTCCCTGGTAATTTCCCGACTTGACTACTGTACTAACTTACTATCTGGCCTCCCTCTCTCCCGCCTCTCTTCCCTTCAATCCATCCTAAATGCATCTGCAAGGCTAATCCACCTCTCTCGACACTCTATTTCTGCTGCACCTCTCTGTGAGTCCCTTCACTGGCTCCCCATTCACAGCAGAATTAAATTCAAAGCCCTCCCTAATGCTGCCCCACCCTACCTGTCCTCACTCATTAACAAATATACTACAGCCCGCCCCCTAAGATCCAACAATGAGCTGCTTCTTGCATCCTCTACCATCACCTCCTCTCATGCTAGACTACAGGACTTTTTTCGTGCGGCACCAACCCTCTGGAATGCTCTTCCTCAAGCTGTCAGACTTTCCCCTAATTCACTAAAGACCATTTTGTTCAGGGAAGCTTATCACCCTACTCAATAACAAATTAACTTCACTTACCCAACAGTTGTCCTCATCTATCTCCTCACTAATATCATTCTCACGTTTGCAGTGCCCACCTCCTGTTTCCCATCCTCCCACCCATCTAGATTGTAAGTTCCCATGGGAATAGGGCCCTCAATTCCCCCTGTATTTGTTTGTAAATTGTTGTCTCTTATTGTATTTACTCTGTTAATAATAATAATAAATACATGTGAAGGGTTATTCAGGTATTCCTGACAGATATCAGTGTAACAATGTAACTTTTGCTAATTTTGAAGAAAAAAAAATGGTTTGGATAGCAAAGTGCTACTTGAACTTTTTGCCCTATAACTTACAAAAAAGCAAAAAACATGTAAACATTGGATATTTCTAAAATCAGGACAACATTTCGAAACTATTTAGCATGAGAGTGTTTTGGTGCTTGTAGATGGGTAAGAGATTTTAGGGGTCAAAGTTAGAAAAAGTGTGTTTTATTTTAATTTTTTCATATACAACTTTTTTTTATAGTAAATTATATATGATGAAAATAATGGTATCTTTAGAAAGTCCATTTAATGGGGTTTATAATATGTGTGGGTACAGTAAATGAGTACGAGGTACAGCTAAACACAAACACCGCAGAAATGTAAGAACAGCCCTGGTCCTTAACAGAAGAAAATAAGAAAAATGGTCTGGTCACTAAGGGGTTAACATGATTAATTTTCCAAATGATTAACATAATCACTAGATACATAAATATTTAGAAACTTTAACATAAAAAAATGTATATTAAAAAGCAGCATGAGTACTAAGATGTTTTAAATGGTGCTTCAATATTCACACAAATGAAAACTACATAATCATTAATTTAGTTTCAGCAAGTGATTTAAAATCAGGGTTAAAGGACCACTAAAGTCAAAAGTAACTTTCATGAATAAGATAGAGCGTGCAATTATAACCAACTTTCCAATTCACTTCCATTATCAAAATAAGCATGTGCAAGAATCAACGGTATATACGCTAGGATTTACCAGCACAAAAAATAAATGAGACATTGGTGTCAATTTATTAATGTGCGAGCGTACATGATACGATGCAGCGTATCATGTCCACTGCACATCGATAAATGCTGACAGAGGGTGTCAATCAACCCGATCATATTCGATCGGGTTTATTTGTGTCCGCTGCCTCAGAGCAGGCGGACAGTTTATGGAGCAGCGGTCTTTAGAAGGCTTGCCGGAAATACGGGGCATCAAGCTCCGTAAGGAGATGGCTAAATTGACCCCTTTAAGTCATAAGTTTTAAAAAAGGTATGTTAAATGTAAAATGTGATTGCTGCAGCCTCCTTGCTATACTAAGTGGTTCTGGCCTCCCACACTATAACATTTTTTTTTTTAATGAGGTGACATTTTCACCTCTCAGCCAATAGCAGTGCTAGCCATTTGGCACTGTGCCGTGGCAAAGAATAGGTACTTTAACTTACCTTTTTTAAAAACTCAAGACTGAAGGTCCCATTTATTTTTAGAGCTGTTTTTTTTGAAAGATTAGATTCTCCTTTATTTCTTATGCAACTGTGAGAAAGAAAATATTTATTGATATATACCTGATTTTATTTTAGATCTGGGAGTCATTGCTAGTAAGTTTAGGGTTGCCAACCCTCCCTTATTTCCAGGGATCTTCCTTATTTGCCAAACGTTTTTACAGTCTCCCTTATTTATCTGCTCTTAGAATATTTTTCTTCCTTTATTTTTTTTACCATATGTAAAATATTCATTGCAAACATGTAATATTGTACTCTTGTACTCTTATTTAGGGCTAGATTACAAGTTGAGCGCTAATTTATTGTGGGTCCGCAAACAAGGAAAATTCAGGCAAATTCATGATTAACAAGCCATACTCTAACACAATGTGTGGGGCCTTTGATAAATGTTGTCCAATGTCTTAAGTGCAAGTTACTAATAAACTATTCATTGGTAAGTACTCACCTAATTTTGCCTCCAAATGAGGAATCATCTGGCTCTATAACCATTAAAGAATCAACGTTCATAGGTATGAGTTTCTCTAAAACACCAGTTTGTAAATCATCAATAACAGTGCTTGCAATCAGTTGGAGTTTCTCATACGTCAGCAGAGGAACAAGTTTAATACCTGTTGTGTGGTACACAGGTGCAACTGGATTGCCGATCTCCACAATTAGCAATTCCAGAAAGCTTACATCTATACTCCTCAAATGTCTGCTGTATTCTACATTTTTTTTCATTTCCCTTATATACTTAAAGTGTGTTTTTTCATCTGCTTCTGATAAAACTGTAGAGCAATGGAGGCTCTTCTTTGCATGATTATCAGTCATTGTTCTTAAGGCTTTGACATTTCCCTGCAATATCTGCAGGCCGGTAATCTGTGATTGGTCAATGCCAAAATAATTTGCCAATTCTATCAGAAGCTGACCATGGATGTTCATTGCTGTCCCCTTCACTACATAGAAAGCCAGGTAAATCGATAAGTTTGTCCATATTTCTACAGGTTCATCTCCTTGAAGAACTACATACAACAGGTTTTTGCTAAAGCTAAAAAAACTTGAACCATGTTCTTCTTTTTCAAAGGTGGGTTCAGTAACAGACAGATTTGATATAATTTTTTTTCCTCTGGTTGAAATGTAGCAACTCTGTGGGGTGTCATAAAATAATGCCAGTACAATTTTGGTAGTGTTTTGATTGCCATTTAGTTTTAGTCTCATAGCCTTTGGAGTTGGACCATTAAAACAAACCTTAGTTATCTTGCTAGCTGGTAGGACGGAATAAAACTTTGGATGGTCTGTTGAATAACAGCATTGATCTCGAGAAATGTTGCCATTGATAAAGACATCTATAAAGTTACTTGTTATGGATAATACTGGGGAGATTGGTTGAGTGGTATGACCAATGTTTTCAAGGACTACAACTGTGTGGTCAATCTGCTGGCAGATGTGGCCCTGTAGATCAGAATTGTAGGTACACTTACTATCTTTCCTGTAGATACCTGTGAAAACATAAAACAAATTTAATAGAAGGCTTCACAAATGCATGTTCTTTTTCTTTGCTAGAAATATAAAAATGCTTTCAAAATTAATAAAGCAAATAAAAGTGTTAACTAACATTTCAAAATAAGTTAATTTACCATAAAAGTATTCAATAAAGTATAAAAAAGTAAAACAAATATTATTGCTCTTATGTATTACTTTAATCTTAATGCTCTTTTAGGAAGTTGTCTCTAGCAAATCTTATCTTTAAATACTTTTTATTTTTTTAGTTGGCAAGATTCTATTAACTGTCCAACTTGAATCTGGACTTTAAATATGTCACATGGTCCCGGGCTATAAGTATCGTGTTGATGTATGTAAACTTCCACAATGTCTTAAAGCACAGATCTTTAAAAGATGTTTCTAAAAGCTAACTGCCTCATTTTGTACCACCCCTGAAGTATGTTGCAAAAAGCTGGTTAGAATATTGTGACTGTGTTAATGTATTCCCCCTTTAGAAGTCAATAGAGCAAAAAAAGTGGGGAAAAAAACAAACACCCTACTTGCGCCCAAATATTCTCAAGGGCTCTAACCCAACATAAACGTTCTTCACACAACAGAATATGTTCTATTTATTCATAAAACCATATTTCTACATATATATGATGGTATTTTTGTACAATATATATCTATACCAATATATATATATGATTATATATAGGTATAGATATATACAGATATATGTATAGAATATCTATGTAGAAATACATAGAAGATATTTTGCTATGTACAGAACATTAGAATGTGAACTATTTACAGTAAATACACAGTATAACACTTTATTAAATACTAGTACTAAAGCCTGTGTACACGGGCCATTTTTTGCAGTACAGCGGTCCCACCCCTTGCTCTCTCCCCCCTCTCTTTTACTCTCTCTTCCCCCCTCTCTTTTGCTTTCTCTCCCTCCTCTCCTTTGCGCTCTCTCTCCCCTCTTTTGCTCTCTCTCTCCCCTCTTTTACTCTCTCTCTCCCCTGTTTGAATCTCTCTCCCCTTTCTTTTGCTCTCTCTCCCCCCTCTTTTGTTCTCTCCCCCCTCTTTTGTTCTCTCCCCCCTCTTTGGCTCTCCCCCCGCCTTTGGCTCTCTATCCCCCCTCTTTGGCTCTCTCCCCTCTTTTGCTCTCTCTCCTCTTTGGCTCTCTTTCCTCTTTGGTTCTCTCTCTCCCCCCTCTTTGGCTCTCCCCCCCTTTTGGCTCTCTCCCCCCCTTTGGCTCTCCCCCCCATCTTTGGCTCTCTCCCCCCCTTTGGCTCTCTTCCCCCCCTATTTGGCTCTCTCTCCCCCCCCCCCTCTTTGGCTCTCTACCCCCTCTTTGACTCTCTCCCCTCTTTTGCTCTCTCTCCTCTTTGGCTCTCTTTCCTCTTTGGCTCTCTCTCTACCCCCTCTTTGGTTCCCCCTCTTTGGCACTCTTTCCCCCCTCTTTGGCTCTCTCCCCTCTTTGGATCTCTCTCCTCTTTGGCTCTCTTTCCTCTTTGGCTCTCCCCCCCCCCTTTGGCTCTCTCCCCCCCTCTTTGGCCCCTCTCCTGCTCCCTCTCTGGCTCTGTCTTAATTGAAAGCCTTTGCCTCTCTGACCACGCCCCCATCGCGGCACCCCGCCCGGCCACGACCCTCACCACGCCCGGTCACGCCTCTCGCGATGCCCGGCCATGCCCCCATCACGACGCTCCCATCTGCCACGCTCCCTGACACTCCGCTTCAGCCTTGCTCTGTGCTGAGTGCTGAGTGTCAGGATCCAAATGGCCAGGTATGTTTGTCACGTGCAGTCTCTACTGCGCATGACTGCATCTGACAAACATACTTGGCCAATTATTATATAGGATGACTATTGCATAAATATGCTCTTACATGTTTTCATCTACGTCTATATATGTCTATATATGTCTACATATGTGTTTTATGTGTATATATGTCTGTAAATACATATATACACATTTAAAGACATACATACATATGTCTACATATACGTCTACATATATACTTTCATATACTGTACATATTTAGACATGTATATGTTTGCATCTCAGTGTTATAAAAATATTCTGCTACTTACATTACAAATGGAAGGCACTAGTACATTAAAGGACAAATTAGAATTACATAATCAGCAAACACATAATGCAAAGAAAATGCAATAACACTTCCCAATGATTTGTAGATATTTTTTTTCTGGTAAATTTCACATTTTCTTTTCTTTTTCATGCCCTCTCTATCATGTGACATCCATTAGCCAATCCCAGACTTATATACCTATACAGATGTGTCTGAAAGTAATTGGTGTCCTTCCACTTTTTAAGAAAAATGCACAATTTTCTCTAAACTAAATAAAGATTGACAAAAGTATTTGGGGGCATATTTAACAATGTGCGAGCGGACATGATATAAAGTGGCGTATCATGTCCGCTGCACATCGATAAATGCCGACAGCATACACTTTCTGCATTTATCATTGCACCAACAGTTCTTGTGAAATGCTGGTGCAATGCCGCCCCCTGCAGATTCGCAGCCAATCAGCTGCTAGCAGGGGGTGTCAATCAACCCGATCAGGCGGATTTCTGTCTGCGACCTCAGAGCAGGCGGACAAGTTATGGAGCAGCGGCCTTTAGAAAACAAGGGGTCTCAAGCTCCATACTGAGCTTGATAAATATGCCCCTAGGTATCCATAATTCTTCATTTCAAATGTGATAGAACAGAAATTTTACTTTTATGTCTTCACATTTTACTTTAAACAGTAAAACAAATGAGAATGGCACAGACATAAATATTGGTACTCTTAACCTAGTATTTCATAATACTAGACATGTGCAGCTTCGAAAAATTCGGTTTGGTTCGGATCGATTCGGACCGATTCGAATTTAGGTTCAGATCGATTCGAATTCGGAAGAAATCGAATGAATTTGTTTTGGATTCATTCGGATTCATGAAAAATTTGGTTCGATTTGGTTCGATTCGGTTCGAATCGATTCGGAATTTCGGCATTTCGGTCAGTGTTAAGTGGGATGTGCTGTGTATTACACTAGTATACTGTACAATACTATTGTAATACATGGCCATCCGAATCCGTCTAAATCTACCGAATAAATTCGAATCGATTCAGATTTATTCTGTAGATTCGGCACTACCGCAATTCGGAAATTCAAATCGATCAGAATCTTTGAATTCGACAAATTCTGACACACAACTTATTGACATTGGTCAGTATGTTTCTGGTCATTATCCTGCTGGAGGACTCATGACCTGTGACTGACACACAACTTATTGACATTGGTCAGTATGTTTCTGGTCATTATCCTGCTGGAGGACTCATGACCTGTGACTGACATACAACTTATTGACATTGGTCAGTATGTGTCCTTCTGGAATGCCTTTATAGTCTGATTTAATTGAGTCCTGCACAGATTCTAGGCACCCAGGGTCAGAGGCAGCAAAGCAACCCCAAAACATCACTTAGCCACCTACATCTTTCACAGTAGAGATGGTGTTATTTTCTTTAAAAGCTTGTTTTTTCTTTCCATAAATATGGTGTTGTTGTGATTTGCCAAAAAGCTCTACTTTTATTTTGTCTGTCCAAAGAACATTCTCCCAAAAGGACTGTGGCTTATCAACATGCATTTTGGCAAACTCCAGTTAGGGTTTTTTGTGTTTCTGTCTTAAAATGCATGGGTGTTAATAGGAGTAAATTAGAAAGTTCTTTTTTTTGTCTGTATTATGAAGTTTAATTTTGACTTTAGTGTCCCCTTTAAAGAAGCTTGCACACCTCATTGCATTGTTGTCTCATATGCTTAAAAATTAATTGAAAAATTCCCAGATAAGCAGTATTTCCCCCCAAACAAATAGTTACTATGACCTTTTCTGTTTTTGTAAACAAGGGTATCCTACCCATTATCCAACAGCAGTAACATAACTTTTCAATGTTTTAACAATCTATCGGCTAGATTACGAGTTTTGTGGTATGAGGGGTGCGGTATTAACTTGCACGTTATTGTCACCGCTCACTTTCCTACAGCGCTGGTATAACAGGTTTTCATAAATCCTGCGTTATCAGGCAAGAAGTGAGCGTAGAGCAAAATTGAGCTCCATAGCGCACTCAAATACCAGCGCTGCTGAAAGCTGTGGTGAGCTGTTTTTACGTGCTCATGCACGATTTCCCCATAGACATCAATGGGGAGAGCCGGCTGAAAAAAAGTCTAACACCTGCAAAAAAGCAGCGTAACACAGCCCCATTGATTCCATGGGGAAACAAATTTTATGTTTACTCCTAACACCCTAACATGAACCCTGAGCCTAAACACCCCTAATCTTACACTTATTAACCCCTAATCTGCTGCCTCCGACATCGCCGACATCTACATTATACTTATTAACCCCTAATCTGCCGCTCCGGACATTGCCGCCACTATAATAAACATATTAACTCCTAAACCGCCGCACTCCCGCCTTGCAAACACTAGTTAAATATTATTAACCCCTAATCTGCCGCCGCTAACATCACCGCCACCGACCTACATTTATTAACCCCAATGACCTGTGACTGACACACAACTTATTGACATTGGTCAGTATGTTTCTGGTCATTATCCTGCTGGAGGACTCATGACCTCAACGTTGCCACCACTATACTAAATTTTCCCCCAACGTTGCCACCACTATACTAAATTTATTAACCCCTAAACCTAAGTCTAACCCTAACCCTAACACCCCCTAACTTAAATATAATTAAAATAAATCTAAATAAAAATTACTATCATTACCTAAATTATTCCTATTTGAAACTAAATATTTTCCTATAAAATAAACCATAAGCTAGCTACAATATAACTAATAGTTACATTGTAGCTATCTTAGGGTTTATTTTTATTTTACAGGCAAGTTTGTATTTATTTTAACTAGGTAGAATAGTTATTTACTAACTACCTAGCTAAAATAAATACAAATTTACCTGTAAAATAAAACCTTACCTGAGTTACACTAACACCTAAAACTACAATTAAATAAATTACCTAAATTAAATACAATTACCTAAATTACAAAAAAAAAACAAAGTCTAAATTACACAAAATAAAAAAAGAAATGATCAGATATTTAAACTAATTACACCTAATCTAATAGCCTTATCAAAATAAAATTACATTTAAGTTAGGTTTAGGTGTTAGGGTTAGACTTATAACTGTAATGTAGGTTGCGGCGATGTTAGAGAGCAGATTAGGGGTTAATAATATTTAACTAGTGTTTATTTAACTAGTGTTTGCAAGGCGGAAGTGCAGTGGTTTAGGGGTTAATATGTTTATTATAGTGGCGGCGATGTCGGGAGCGGCAGATTAGGGGTTAATAATTTTATTTTGGTGTTTGCGATGCGGGAGGGCCTCGGTTTAGGGGTTAATAGGTAGTTTATGGGTGTTGGTGTACTTTTTAGCACTTTAGTTATGAGCTTTATGTTACAGCTTTGTAGCGTAAAACTCATAACTACTGACTTTAGAATGAGTTACAAATCTTGCGGGATAGGTTGTACCGCTCACTTTTTGGCCTCCCAGAAAAAGCTTGTGATATCAGCGCTATGGAAGTCCCATTGAAAAAAGACTTTAAGCAAATTGCATAAGTTAATTTGCGTTAAGGCCAAAAAAAGTGTGCGGTGCCCCTAAATCTGCAAGACTCTAATAGCAGCAGTAGTGGAAAAGCAGCGTTATGAGCCTTAACGCTGCTTTTTCACTCATACCGCAAAACTCGTAATCTAGCCGTATGTTTCTCACATCCTCATAGTCACTCTTTTTTTATAGAACGTGATTTCATGTTACTTTCTAGCTGTAAAAATAGGTTATAGATTAAAGTTATGCTACAAGATACATTTATTTTTTTCTAGACTTCAGATCACTAATTTTTCAAGGAAATATGTGTTGCTAATGTTTAAAATATTACATTCCATTTCCCTTTAAGCATTTCCATTTTCGAGCACAAACATCAATATTTGTTGCTTATTACAGCATTTCACAAGTCAATAAATTCTTAATCTAACTCTTTTGTCTTCTATTAGATTAATGTAACATGGTGACAATATGCCCCGGGTCACTAGAAGGAGTGATACATTGAGAAAAATCTCTTCTAATTCAGTTTGATGCGCTGTGTGTAGATTTTGTTATCCCGGTCTGACAACAAATATTGCTTTTTTATTTTAAAAATGCTAAATGTGCTTGTTAGTCTCACTTTCTATGGGTTAAATTGAGTCAAAATTCATTGAGTAGAAAGTACATTGAGACCAAACATCAAAACATTCTAATTTCTGTTATCATTTGACACCATTTGGGGAATTCTTTAACATACGAGGGATCAGGATCTCAAGTAAGAGGGTTGTAGGTTCAGAAGTCATATACAGAAGCACTTTTTACATAAAGGGACATCCAGCAGAGGTGATAAGCGCAAACCATAATGGTAATTCAAGAATGCATGGGGTATTATTTTATTCTCTTGGTATCCTTTGTTGAGGTATAAATGTAATTCTCATAGGAGCTCAGGAGTGTGCATGTGTCTATACAACTCTATGGCAACAGTGTTTCAAACAATGTTTATAGCAATGTTATACATACTGCTGCCATACATTGCTATAGAAACGTGCATGCTCACGTACTACTGGGAACCTACCTAATTAACCCTTCAATTAAGGAACAAAAGAATGAAACACATTTCATAAAATATTTAAATTGCAATCATGCTCTATAAAGACCATAAAAGTTTACTTTTGACTTTACTGTCTCTTTAGGTTCGCATTTTTATAAAATATGGGCAGACTTGATTTGGTGGTGATCATGAAAATGTTTTAGTTCACCTTATTTGCATCACTCTAAGACCCTGATGATCAAACGGACCACGTGGCGGCAAGATATTCAAACGGTATCTGTTGCCATGCGCAGAAGGCTGGCAAAATATTCAAAATGGCTGACAGTACTGTTCAAAGGCAGCATCGGCAAGAAACATTTTACCATACATTTTAGTGGGTGGCGATGCTGCTCTGATACCAGCAATATATTTAAAGGGACAATGAACCCAAATGTATTCTTTTGTGATTCAGATAGAGCATGCAATTTTAAGCAACTTTCTAATTTACTCCTATTATCACATTTTTTTCATTCTCTTGGTATCTTTATTTGAAATGCAAGAATGTAAGTTTAGATGCCGGCCCATTTTTGGTGAACACGCTGTGTTGTTCTTGCTGATTGGTGGATAAATTCACCCACCAATTAGATGCCTTCTTTTTCAAAAAAGGAAAGCTAGAGAACGAAGAAAAATTGATTTTAGGAGTAAATTAGAAAGTTGCTTAAAATTGCATGCTCTATCTGAATCACGAAAGAAAAAATGTGGGTTCAGTGTCCCTTTAAAGCATCATCTAAATGATCCCTTTACACAGTACTGTATGCCAATACAGTGTGTCAACATAAAGTCATCCCCTGTTCTTACAATACAATAGAGAATTAAACCTTTCAATAATACACCTCTAGGAACAGGGGAATTGTGAATATATGAAATATTTATATACATTATGTAATGCATATATACTGTATAGTATAATGTTACAATAAGTATATAAACTGTAAACGTAACTGTACTATTGTTCTATTATGTCCATAAGCGTTTATTTTGATGGATGTTAAGATTGTGATTGCATGTTCACAATATTACTTTTTACATTATATTGAAAAGGCGCATTTGTGATTGCAATATTCATATTTGACAATATTGTGATTGTGTTTTTGAGTTTTCATATTTTGCAGTATTGCTATTGTGTTCTCGTATTTGTAATATTCATATTTCATAATATTGCAATTGTGATTGCGTGAACGTGTTTTATGCATAATATTGTGATTGCACTGTAGCAAACGTTTTCTATAGATATAGATATATATTGTTATTATACATTATTATAGAACACGTCTTCTACAGTGCAATCGCAATATAATACATAAAACACGGTTGCACAATCACGATCACAATTTTAGGAAATCTGTATATTACAAATTAATTGCAATATTGTGAAATGTGAAAATGCAAAAACGCAATTGCATTATTGTGAAATATGACTATTACGATTCTGATTACAGCTCAATGGTGATGTCCGTGGACTTTTGCTGAAGTTGTGGTCCCCATTATATTCTATAGGAGACACATCGTCACTTTTTTAGAATATAAAACCCAAAAAGGAAAATTCTCGTTGGTCTGTCGATGTTTTGAAAATTGGGGCCCAAGTCTGCTTGAAACAGATATATATCAACTGTAAAAGATTACTTTAAAGTTATTATCATTCAAAGGATAGCGGGCGGCTGTAGATTTTTCTCCAATCAGATATTTCACATAACTTTAGAAAAGTCAATAACAACTCAATTGAGTACTCACAGATTTTGTACAAGTCCCGCGATATGCATAAATATAAGGACCATTAAATGTTTGCATTGGGTCTTTCAAGACAGAAAGAAAAAGACAATGGCAGACAACAGGAATAAGCAATGCCCACAGCTGTCAGAATAATGTACATGTGCACCTTGTGTGTAGCACATTGCTTACTATAAAAGTGTAATGTGGAATCCCAATAAAATGCTGCAAACTAACACCATACAATGCATGTGGCACATAAGCACTAACCAGCACTAGTGAAAATGTTGCAAATTCACCTGAAGTTCAGACACAAGCAATTTAATAAATACAGTATCTCACAAAAGTGAGTACACCCCTCACATTTTTTTAAATATTTTATTATATCTTTTCAAGTGATAACACTGAAGAAATTACACTTTGCTACAATGTAAAGTAGTGAGCCTGTATAACAGTGTACATTTGCTGTCCCCTCAAAATAACTCAACACACAGCCATTAATATCTAAACCGTTGGCAACAAAAGTGAGTAAACCCCTAAGTGGAAATGTCCAAATTGGGCCCAAATTGTCAATATTTTGTGTGGCCACCATTATTTTCCAGCAGTGCCTTAACCCTCTTCAGCATGGAGTTCACCAGAGCTTCACAGGTTGCCACTGGAGTCCTCTTCCACTCCTCCATGACGACATCACAGAGCTGGTGGATGTTACCTTCCGTTTGAGGATGCCCCACAGATGCTCAATAGGGTTTAGGTCTGGAGACATGCTTGGCCAGTCCATCACCTTTACCCTCAGCTTTTTTAGCAAGACAGTGGTCGTCTTGGAGGTGTGTTTGGGGTCATTATCATGTTAGAATACAGCCCTGCGGCCCAGTCCCCGAAGGGAGGGGATCATGCTCTGCTTCAGTATGTCACAGTACATGTTGACATTCATATTTCACTCAATGAACTGTAGTTCCCCAGTGCCGGCAGCAATCATGCAGGCCCAGACAATGACACTAAAACTACTGTCATATAGTGCTGCAGACACATTACACTCCTAAACTTAGATAAAAGAAGTAAACTGACGTGCTCTATCTGAACGATGAAAGAAAAATGTGAGGCTTCATGTCCCTTTAACTCAGTGTTGGAGAGAAATACAAAGCACTCTGGCAAACAAGCGGTTAAACATACGATAGAGCATTCGGTACTTAGTAGTCACGTTTTCTTTTTCTCTAGTATAATTGTGCATTTTTTATTATAAAATATAACTACATCTGCAAAAACAAACACAATGAAGAAGATTATTGTATTGTAAATGCAAGAATTCTATAAGTGCATAGCAGGAAATGGAATTCCTTCCCTGAAGAGTTTTGTTTCATCTCCACAATACTTCTACATGCCGAATGCTATTGCTTCTAAAAACAATTTTTATTACTTTAGCATAGGCATCGGTATATAAGTAGATAAATCTCAATTGCTCTCTATATAAATGTCCAAAAATATATCAGAAACAGGTGGGAAAATGATTGCTGTAAGCAAAAAAAAAAAAAAACCAACAACAACAAAAAATAAGATAAAAAATAAAATAGACATAGTAGTTTTATGGTGCTATGGTTGTAAAAAATACAACTTATTTTGTTTAAATGACATCCACCATAATTTAAACATAAACACAAATATTCCAATCACTCTAAAACAAAAATGTAAGGAAATGTGAGAGCACCTACAATCTATACAAATACAATATAAATGTCCATATAGAGATGTTATGATAGATTAGTTTACCACTGATGCAGAGACTAAAAGCAAACAGGAAAAAACAAAGGTTTTCTAGTGGATTGGAATAGCTTTAAATGTAAATGCTTTTCAAGTGTTTTTTAATAGACTGCAATGATAAACTTATCCGAATAGATAGATGATAGATAGACAGACAAACAGAACGACAGACAGACAGACAGACAGATAGATAGATAGATAGATAGATAAGCAGACAGACAGACATAGACAAACAGAGAAACAGACAGACAGAAAGGTAAATAGATAAATAGATAGATGATAGATAGTTAGATAGATAGATGTTAGATAGAGATAGATAGATAGATAGATAGATAGATAGATAGATAGATATACAGACAGACAGACAGACAGGCAGACAGTCAGACAGATAGATAGATGATTGATAGATAGATAGATAGATAGATAGATAGATAGATGATAAATATATAGACAGACAGACAGATATAGACAAAGATAGACAGACAGATAAATAGATGATAAATAGATATATAGATAGATGAAAGATAAATAGATAGATGATAGATAGATAGATAGATAGATAGATAGATAGATAGATAGAACTGGGAAAAATACTATAATTTAGCTGTCCAGAATGAAAAGTTTATTAGCCAAAAAAGAAAAAGTTACTAGTCCTCTCAGTATTAAATATATGAAAAAGTTGTGTCTCATGCATCCACTGCAGTTATTTAAAGGGACATTAAACACTTTAAGATGGTAATATAAAATGATAAATTGCATATATAAAAAACTTTCCATTATTTATTTTGTCCCCTATAGACAGAGATAGACAGACAGATAAATAGATGATTGATAGATAGATAGATGATAGATAAGTGTGAGCTTTTCAGTTCCTATAAAAAGTGGAAGTGCAGAACACTGTTATATTTCACACAGCCATTGGCTGCACACTCTAGTGACTTATTTATAACTGTCCCTAATTTGCCATAGCAGAGAAATAAACCTATGTCACAACATGGCAGCACCCATTGCATTATAGACACTAAGGGGCCCATTTATCAAAGGGCTTGCGGACCTGATCCGACACTGCGGATCAGGTCCGCAAGACCTCGCTAAATGCGGAGAGCAATACGCTCTCCGCATTTAACATTGCACCAGCAGCTCACAAGAGCTGCTGGTGCAACGCCGCCCCCTGCTGACTCGCGGCCAATCGGCCGCCAGTAGGGGGGTGTCAATCAACCCGATCGTATTGATTTCCGGCGATTCCTGTCCGCCTGTCAGGGCTGCTTCATAACTTGTGTTTCATAACGGCTTCATAACTTGTGTTTCTGGTGAGTCTGAAGACTCGCCAGAAACACGGCCCTTCAAGCTCCGTACGGAGCTTGATAAATGGGCCTGTAAAACTTTTCACGTACTTTGTCAATATTTAAACCAGTAATTCAACTTTTTAAAAAATCCATCTACATGTTATTCTCAGACTAATCTTATCTTTGAATCCTTTATTCTATCTAGCATCTATGTAGTGTTTAATGTCCCTTTAAAAGTCTGAGACTAATGCAATAGTAAGAGGGCAACCTGCTTATTGGCCATGTTCCAAAATGTTTGAATTTGTACTCAAAATCATCACACAACAGCTCAAGTGTTTTCTTTATAGTTGGTTCCAAAGTTATTCCAATCAAAGCATGAAAATTGCCAAATCAATGTGATTTGTAAGGACATTTTGCTTCCATGGGGCCGAATTAACAAGCTCCGAGCGGAGCTTAATGCCCCTTGTTTCCGCCGAGCCTGAAACAGAAGTTATGAAGCAGCGGTCTAAAGACCGCTGCTCCATAACTTGTCCGCCTTCTCTGAGGCGGCAGACAGAAATCAACCCGATCGAATATGATCGGGTTGATTGACACCCCCTTTTAGCGGCCGATTGGCTGCAAATCTGCAGGAGGCGGTATTGCACAAGCAGTTCGATGTGCAGCGGACATAATACGCTACATTGTATCATGTCCGCTCGCACATTGATAAATATACCCCCAAGTGTGAAAATGAATAGAAAATAAATAAATAAATAAAACCTTATATAATATGCTTGATTTTTTTTTTTTCACTTAGGCCATACTATTTATTAATGACGTGTATAAATAATTTTATATCATTTTCATGAAAGATTGTAATTAACATTTTGTTAAACTTCCAAACATTATGGCAACCATACATGAACATTTCAATAATCATTTATAGTTTGTGTACAAGTTTCATATTTTATAGGTGGGATTTTAACTATATTTTCATTAAACAGATATATAATCTGGTTTATTAATATGTGAACTGAGCACTGAAAGAAACTTTTACATTAACAAAAAAATAAATTAAAAAATAAGCAAACAGACAAAAAAAAAGTATTTTCAAATTTCAAATAAAACTGGAAAAAAATGTGTTTTCAACAGATTTAAATTGTTGAATTTAAAAACTTAAAAAAACAAAAAAACAAACAGCCAATTCCATGTTTTTCTTACTGACAGGTAGGGATTGTCGAATGTGCTGACAGTTTGTTTGGTAGAATGAATAGTCCTGTGGACATTCATTTTGTACAACCGAATGTTGACAAGAATAAAAATCCATTATAATTCGGTAATCAAATGTTATTTCCAGTTTTCAAATGTTACGTTTGTTTTTGAATTTTCATAATCAGATCAAAAATCCACTTTCCAAATTTTGAATGTAACATTTAATTTAACAAATATTATTCAGAAGTTCAATTTAGTAAATTAATAAATAGATACAAATATATAAATTCAAATGATTCTATTTTGAATATTGCATATTTTGAATATTACATTTAAAGAAAGCATTAGAAATACTAGAAGATACTATATGCACGGCCTAAAAATTTGTTTCATCTGAAAGATTTGTTTCAGATTTTTCCGTTTGGTTTGGACAAATTTCAACAGGTCAAAAAGCCGGTATGATAAAAACTTCCTTTATTCAAAAAAAAAAAAATGTTGTTAAAACATGGCTCACAATTTAAATTAAAAGAAGACACAGACTTTGAACAGACTAGTCTGACACGTTTTGGCCACAAGTGGCCTTACTCATAGACACTATTGTCTAACATCTGAGAGGCTTTATACACCTCCTTACAATCTGATTGGTTATCTCAACATGTGCCCTTAATTAGTCCATGGAATTAAAGACATTGAAAACCATTCAAAAGGTGTTAATGTTACCATTTTAAAACCAATACTCTGATAAATGCACAATCACCAAATTATTATAACCTAATTAGATCATAATCCCTATAAATACATATATATATATATATATATATATATATGTATATATATATATATAAATAATATTTATATATATATATATATATATATATATATATATATATATATATATATATATATATATATACAGTATATATAAAGGTATATTTGTTTCTTGATGGTCAGGCAGATACCAAACTCTGTTTGCAAAAACAGTGTAATATATGTCAGTTTGGACTTGGTTATTCATGTCATAAGGTCATAATTGTAATGCCTGACATTCTATGGTGTATCATATTTGATCAGGGCTGGACTGATAATAAAAAGCAGCCCTGAAAAAATATGAAAACCAGCCCTATTTTCTGTTGATTCGGTAGAATTGCACATGCCCTATTTTTCTCAAAGGGGGATTACTGGCATACTCCTTCCCCAATATTTTTTTCAGAATTAAATTATATTACTTTGCATTAAATAAAATGCCAGATTCATGTTATATAGACACCCTACAACCAAAATGCACCCATTAATCACCCCTTAAAATTGTAGCTTTCCAGCCCCAGCTGCTGCAGCCCACCGGGAAATCTCCTGGTATCCTGGTAGGCCAATCCAGCCCTGTATTTGATCCGTTATATTAAATGTGGAATGTTAATCCTGACATATGTATTTGCAAACAAGCTGCACTACTGGACAAATTTAATCCATGCAGACATTCGGTTCGGATGAATATTATATTTAGATTTGTTACTGTTATTTCCAATGGGAACAGCTAATATAGACATGTAATAGTAACAAAAATCTTACATTATAGGATTCAAACAATGAAAAGAATCTGTCTTTGAATCTTAAAAGAACATACAACTCCTATATGACTAAAATCTAGCATTTAGTGCCTGATTGATTGTCCCTAACATCAGTCATTAGTAATACTATACCAGGATTGGACAGGGGGACATTGGACAAATACATGCTAAGACCCCCTGAACATCATTACAAAGTAGCTTATTAACCAAACAATATAACTCCTTCCCCCCATCCCTGCACCTTTATTTTGTGTTAAACGGCATGAAGGAATGAACAAATCGTTTTTGAAAAGCAATCCTTAATTTACGTTGGTTTCATCCAATAATGTATTCAGCTGTTCGTATGTCACATGACTTGACGAATCAGCAAAATTAAGACAAATTTGAATTCATCCAAAGCCAAAATGCACAGTTCTAGTGAAAACTATCATCAATAAGTGGAGAAAAGGGGGTGCCACAGAGACATTGCAAAAATAAGGACGCAATTTCATAAGGGTGTGTAGACTTTTTTATCCACTGCATGTGTTATCTTTATTTTAGAGTAAACATTTGGGGTCTTTATATGTATTTCTAATCTACTGTTATGTGAAAAAAAAGTTAAATCTAAAATAATGTGAGGTTTAAGCTGTGTATCCTGCAATGCTATGAAATAGCAAAACTCTGCAATCTTTGCTGACATAATCACTCTTTTCGATTTCTATGAAATTGTATACAGATCATTTAAAGTTCTTTGCTTGGTTGCTATATATAGCATACATATACAGAAATTAGTATGATGGTCCTTTTATACACACAATGCCATAATTAAAAATAAATTAAAACCATTCTATGATTGCTTACTGTGGCAATATGATGTACATAATATAATAAATTAGCATTTCATTTTTAAAGGTCAAAATATTTTTACCATTTTAAAGTAACTTATTTTGGACCTTATTAAACACATATTACTTACCAATATTGCATTAAGGTAATAAAAAACAAACAAAACCAATACAGCATATTTAGTGGTGTAATATCCACCCTGTGTTGTGTCCTCGATAATATAAGGTAAACAAAATATAATAAGGAGAGAAAAAAATACAATTGTTTAAACAGCTATTATTTTTTGGGTTCTGTACAAAAAATCTTATGTGTTTGATTTCCTGATTGGGGCAGATCTTTTGTAGAGAGTTTGCTTTTTGGCAGCTTTATAGAGGTGATACTTAAAACCAGTTAATAGAGTCGCTCGGAGAATGGCTATAATCTGAGAACAGAGCCTCTGGGGACAAGAACTGATAGCGACACATATGATGAAGATGTTCAAACTCAGAAGAAATGAAGTGAGAGATTGGAGAACCATATAAAGTATTCTTTATAGAGTCACTTCAAACAGATTTATATACAGTCCTATTGTTTCACCTATCTCAGGTACACAAATCATCAGGAGGTGACTCAATGTCTCCATAGAAAAAAAAACGAAAAAAGAAAGAAGATAGTGCCATGTTTTTTGATAGAAGCAGAATAAGGTCTTGAGTTTGTATTTGCTTTAGATTAATACATTTAATTCTATTAGGCAAATATTGGTTCCCTTGGACTTGACACTGGATATCAAAATCAATATTCAATCACACACCAATTGTTTTGTGAACAGGCGAATGAACTGGGAGATATAAAGCTTCAAACTGCTTGCTTTGCAAAAAAATGAGAGACATATATACGTACTTTACCCACTAGCACACAAAAACAAGTTTTATTTCCCCTCAAAGACTCAGACTATATACTAAGAGCGCAACTTAGGGGTGAATGGCTCATTGAACCATAGATACCTTTCGATAGGAGATTGACGTTGAAGCTCAGTGAAATTTTGAGGTATGTGAAGAGAGTACAGTTATTTGATAATTTCGGTTTGATTTTTTTCTTTTTATTTTCTTTTTCTTATTTAAATTTATTGTAGTATATTTTGTTGTACAATTCTAAAAGTTTAAATTGTCTTGTTTGAACATTATGCAAATCGTAGACTAAGCTGTTATACATTTAATGCTAACACTTTTACAGCTCTACTGTGGTTACTATCTTCAAGTCCGGACTCATACCATTACCACATCCATAGCCTCTGCTTTTGGGGCACAACAAGATATCAATGTTAATGAATTTCTTGTATCTAGTATAATGGCATGGATTTACTGGACTCTCCACACAAGAAATTATACGCCTAGATTACGAGTTTGGCGTTAGCCTTAAAAAGCAGCGTTGAGAGGTCCCAACGCTGCTTTTTAATGCCCGCTGGTATTACGAGTCTGGCAGGTACAGGCTCACCGCTCACTTTTCTTCTGTGACTCGAGGCTACCGCAAATCCCCTTATGTCAATTGCGTGTCCTATCTTTTTAATAGGATTTGCCTAATGCTGGTATTACGAGTCTTGGAAAAAGTGAGCGATAGACCCTCTCCTGGCAAGACTCCTACCGCATTTAAAAGTCAGTAGTTAAGAGTTTTATGGGCTAACGCCGTAACATAAAACTCTTAACTAAAGTGCTACAAAGTACACTAACACCCATAAACTACCTATTAACCCCTAAACCGAGCCCCCCCCCCCCCACATCGGAAACACTTTAATAAATACATTAACTCCTAATCTGCCGATCGGACATCACCGCAATTTTAATAAATATATTAACCCCTAAACTGCCGCACTCCCTAACATCGCCAACACATACTTATATTTATTAACCCCTAATCTGCCACCCCCAACATCGCCGCTACTATATTAAAGGTATTAACCCCTAAACCTAAGTCTAACCCTAACCCTCCATAAATCTAAAATAATTAAATAAATTAATCCTATTTAAAACTAAATACTTACCTATAAAATAAACCCTAAGCTAGCTACAATATAACTAATAGTTAAATTGTAGCTAGCTTAGGATTTATATTTATTTTACAGGCAAGTTTGTATTTATTTTAACTAGGTACAATAGTTATTAAATAGTTATTAACTATTTAATAACTACCTAGCTAAAATAAGTAAATTACAGAAACACTAAATTACAGAAAAAAAAAAGAATTACAAGAATTTTAAACTAATTACACCTAATCTAATCCCCCTAATAAAATAAAAAAGCCCCCCAAAATAATAAAATTCCCTACCCTATACTAAATTACAAATAGCCCTTAAAAGGGCCTTTTGCAGGGCATTGCTCCAAAGTAATCAGCTCTTTCACCTGTATAAAAAATACAATACCCCCCCTCCAACATTAAAACCCACCACCCACACACCCAACCCTACTCTAAAACCCACCCAATCCCCCCTTAAAAAAACCTAACACTACCCCCCTGAAGATCTCCCTACCTTGAGCCGTCTTCACCCAGCCAGGCACAAGTGGACCTCCAGAGGGTCAGAAGTCTTCATCCGATGAAGATGACCAATCCGGTGAAAGAGCTGATTACTTTGGGGCAATGCCCCACAAAAGGCCCTTTTAAGGGCTATTTGTAATTTAGTATAGGGTAGGGAATTTTATTATTTTGGGGGGCTTTTTTATTTTATTAGGGGGATTGGATTAGGTGTAATTAGTTTAAAATTCTTGTAATTCTTTTTTTTTCTGTAATTTAGTGTTTGTTTGTTTTTCGTACTTTAGTTTATTTTATTTAATTGTAATTAATTGTAGGTAGTTTAGGTAATTTATTTAATGATAGTGTAGTGTTAAGTGTAATTGTAACTTAGGATAGGATTTATTTTACAGGTAATTTTGTACTTATTTTAGCTAGGTAGTTATTAAATAGTTAATAACTATTTAATAACTATTGTACCTAGTTAAAATAAATACAAAGTTGCCTGTAAAATAAATATAAATCCTAAGTTAGCTACAATGTAACTATTAGTTATATTGTAGCTAGCTTAGTGTTTATTTTTTTATTTAATTATGTTAGATTTATTTAGTTTAATTTAAATTATATTTAAGTTGGGGGGGTTAGACTTAGGGGTTAATAAATTTAATATAGTAGCGGCAACATTGGGGACGGAAGATTATGGGTTAATAAATTTAATATAGTTGCGGCAACGTTGGGGGGGGCAGATTAGGGGTTAATAAATATAATGTAGGTGTCGGCGATGTTGGGGGCAGTAGATTAGGGGTTCATAGGGATAATGTAGGTGGCGGCGGTGTCCGGAGCGGCAGATTAGGGGTTAATAATATAATGTAGGTGTCAGCGATAGCGGGGACGGCAGATTAGGGGTTAATAAGTATAAGATTAGGGGTGTTCACACTCGGGGTTCATGTTAGGGTGTTGACAAAAACTCGTAATCTTGCCGATAGTTTGTTATTGTTTTCTAAAGAATTTGTATTGTATTATGTATAATGTCTTTTTTCTCTGTTTATCAAGGCAACCAAATAAAGAGATAATGAAAAAAATATATCAATATTCATAGAAAAAATAAGATAAAGGACTCTATTTATTAAGTTTTATAAACATTATCTGTCTGGCCTCACAGCGAACGGGTAGCATCTCCTGCTCACATTTAACATTGCACAAGTCACTCTGGCCAAAATGCTTGCGAGTTAGGGCTGTCAATCATCCTTATTGGATACGGATGTTTGAAATGCACCACACTTTAGGTGGCGAAGAGGTTAAGTAGCAGCCCATGGACTATTTTATTGTTATATTTAAACAATTATGCTGAAATAGCCACTCATCCTAAAGTGCACACACACTGAACACTGCATTTTTTTTTTAATTTCAAACGAGCTTTATTGAGAAAAATTAAGAATTTTACCTATCGAACATGGCCCTGCATTCAGAGCTCTTGGTATTCACATTAGACAGACATTCAAGTAACAGCTCTAACAATTTATTCTGTGATGCTCAATGAGTCCTGAGGAGAACTGTGTCTCTCCTGTCAGGTGGTATCAGTCCATTGTTATATAAATATAACACGTTGTTGTTGATTGGCTTGTCCATTTTGAAGAAATAAAGAGACATGTTCTGAATCCTATACAGCTTGCGGTTTTCTTTTTTCTTTTTCTTTTTTTTTTAAACAATATTGATATAAATTGAGGTTTACACGAACTGTAACCGAATTAATGTAAAACAACTTTAACTTGTTTTAAAAAAAAAAAGGGCGGTTTAATGTAGGCTTTAGTGTGTTAGTGTTGAAAGTTAAGGGATGTTTGTGTTTGTTCATTTATTTCCTATTAATTTCCATATTTTCAACATATTCTTGTGTACTTCAACTGACCCTGATTTCATGTAGTGATATCTCTTAATGTGGAGAATTTCTAACACTTGATTCCTCCAATCCTCTTTGGTCATGGGTGAGGGGTTTTTCCATCTCTGTGGTATTAAGAGTTTAGCACTGTTGATCATGATCTTCAGAAGGGCTTTCTTAGCTGAATTCTTAAGTTTGCGAAGAGAATGAAACAAAAGTATTTCCGGGGAGGCCAGAACAATGGTCTCTTGAATAGCAGACATTGAGAGGGTTACCTCTTTCCAGAAGTCTCCTGGGTTGGGGCATTGCTACCAAATGTGTATAGTTCCCTTCTCTCCGCAACCTCTCCAGTATTTCCCGCTAGATATGTTTTAATCTGTCTGGTGTGAGATATCATCTGGAAATGAATTTAAAGTTCATCTCTTGTATTCGGGTTGAGATCGAGGAGTGTTTATGATTTGTGAATTTTTTTGCTATTGTTTCTGCTCTAGGTTCATGTTGAGATCCCTATTCCATTTGTGAGTGTATGATGGTGAAGTAGAGTTTTTTGTGTAAGCAAGAGTCTATAAAGGACAGAGATCGTATGTCTCGGGTGAGTTTGTGACATGCACAAGATTTTGAAAGGGGAGAGGGGTCTGAGTATTTTTTTTGCTTGGGTGTAAGGTTGCTATAGTAATGTTGGAGTCTGGTTACATTGTACCATGATGTGAAAGACGGTATATCTGTGTTGGCTAGTTCAGAAGAGGATTGTAGCTTGCCGTCTATGATGATTCTATGAATTATGCAATCTCGTATGTGTTGCCTTCGTGTTGAGTCTGCTTTGTGTGTTAGGAGGGGTAAGTCTTGGTTGTGTATGATGGGAGTCATGGGAGAGGGACATGAGGATATATATGAGGTGGTGCTGATAAGTTTGTCCAATTTGTTTTTGTTGCGAAATCCACACCAAAGTGCACACGTTGCTCATTTTTAAAATGTCTATCTAACTGCACCCACCCTTTTTGTTGTGAGTTGTGATATCATTCTATTAGCCTCTGAAGCAGCGTGGCAGATCTATAAAGGTGCAGATTTGGCATCCCCAATCCTCCTTTCTCTGTTGGTAAGTATAAAATGTTTTTTGGAAAACGAGATCTAACCTTCTGCCAGATGAATTGCTCTACAGATGCCTGTAATTGTGTAATGTATGTATGTGGAAGGGGGATGAAAAGAGTTTGTAAGATGTATATTATTCTAGGTAAGATATTAATTTTCACCACGCTTATACGGCCTACCCGAGAAAGGGGTTTGTTTTGCCAAGATGAAAGATTATTATTATTATTATTATTATCAGATATTTGTAGAGCGCCAACAGATTCCGCAGCGCTGTAAACATAGTCGGTGTACAGGATAGCTTTTGTAGGGGTCAAGTGGGTAAAGATCCTTGATAATTTCATTTATTAAGGGTTTCTAGTTATAGTCAAATAAATTATTGATGTCAGGTGTGAGGAAAATTCCCAGGTATTTCATTTTATGAGATTGTATGGTCAGGGGGCATGTCAAGCTAAATTCTGTAATAGCTGACTGTGGTGTGGAGATGTTTAGAAGTAAAATATTCTAGTAAACTGTTACCTGCAGTGTCCAAGGGCCTCTTAGCACGTCCTTGTCCTCCTCTATTGGAGGTGTATTTTTTGGGTTTGTGTACCAGTGGCCTACCTAGTTAAAGGGACAGTCAACACCAGCATTTGTGTTGTTTAAAAATATAGATAATCCCTTTATTACCCATTCCCCAGTTTTGCATAGAAAACACAGTTATATTAATACACTTTTTACCTCTGTAATTATCTTGTATCTAAGCCTCTGCAAACTACCCCCTTATTTAAGTTCCTTTGACAGACTTGCATTTTAGCCAATCAGTGCTTACTCCTAGGTAACTTCACGTGCATGAGCTCAATGTTATCTATATGACACACATGAATTACTGCCCTCTAGTGGTGAAAAACTGTCAAAATACATTCACATAAGAGGCGGCTTTCAAGGTCTTAGAAATTAGCATATGATTCTGCCTAGGTTTAGCTTTCAACTAAGAATACCAAGAGAACAAAAAAAAACTTGTTATGGAGAACAGGCAAGGGCGAAACTACAGGGGGCGCAGAGGTCGCAATTTAAAAAAAAAAAAACGTTGACCTGCCACTGCCTGCACTGATATCATGTGAGTGTGACATGATGCTTCACTAGTGTCTCTGACTACAGGGGTTAGTCTTTCTGTTTTACCCATTGGTGTTTATGTGTGTATGTATGTATGTGACTTTGTGTGTATTTATGCATGTATGTGTGTGTGTATGTTTGTGGAACCAGAAAATTACAGACTTTGTTACTACAGCAAGGGGGGGGGGGGCGGGGGGTAAACAGTGTCACTATACAGTACCACTTTATACAGTACAGGGGGGCTGGACCATGTCACAGACTATTGTGGTCACTCTATAAATTACTGGGGCGGGTAGGGTCAGGCTAGCCATCTCACCAGCAGATTACAGACTGTGTCACTGACTCACTATATACTGTATTGGTGGGTTAAACAGTGTTACTATATACAGTAATAGGGGGTCAGACCATCTCACAGACTGTGGGCACAGGGTACCTCCTTTTGCAGACATGTAATCTGATTTACATTTTTTTTCTGTGTTAAATGTTAAAAAAAAAAAAGATATGTATCAAATTCACTTTTTTTGGGGGGTGGGTGGAGGGGTGGGGGTGCGCGTTTTAGATTCTTGCACCTGGGCCCTGTGAATTATAGTTACACCTCTGAGAACAGGTGCATGAAAAAATGAGGATTGTGGGTACTTTAGCATGAGGCATTTAAAAAGAATGAGATAGTTGTAAAAACAAACATTGTACGGAAAGGTTGTAGTGGTGGGAAGTGAAAAGTTAGAAGGGGAGAAGAGAAAAGGGTGGTGGGAAAAGGTAGTACTAGCGAATAATTTATATTATTGTAATTAACAGTTCATGTATATTCTCATGTCCCAGTAAGCACCTAATCTTTGAATTGTTGGCATTTCCTAGCTGTGTAATTTTGTTGCTGAAAGCACTGTTTTGTAGGCTTCTCATAGGCTTTAATGCAATAGAACATTTTGAACAAAATTCATATCCAAACCCATAATTTTTGCCCATGCACATGTCTACTTGACACTTTACTTCAGGTCTCTAAGAGCGCTGAATTTTCCAGTGCTATTAGATGTTGAGAAACACACCAATTGTAATAAGAGGGATAATAGCACACTATTTTAGAATTCGCTTTTCATACCGGTTTGTGTGCTACAATTGTAATCTAGGCGATAATAAACGTGTGACAACATCTGAAGAAAAGTAGCATATATTACAGATCTGTGTTTTCTTCAACTCCATAGATTAAACTATAATTTCAGTGAGTATTTTAACAAAAAAATTACAGGAGGTTGAAAAATGGCATTTACATTTTTTTTTTTCATTTTCTTTTTTAAGTCAAATAGTTTCAATTATAAGCTTGATGAATTTTTTTAAATAACTATGTAAAAGAAAAAAAAGAAAAAACTATTTTCTAAGGCCTAGATTTAGAGTTCGGCGGTAGCCGTCAAAACCAGCGTTAGAGGCTCCTAACGCTGGTTTTGGGCGCCCGCTGGTATTTGGAGTCAGTGATTAAAGGGTCTAACGCTCACTTTACAGCCGCGACTTTTCCATACCGCAGATCCCCCTACGCCATTTGCGTAGCCTATCTTTTCAATGGGATCTTCCTAACGCCGGTATTTAGAGTCGTTTCTGCAGTGAGCGTTAGAGCTCTAACGACAAGATTCCAGCCGCCTGAAAATAGCAGGAGTTAAGAGCTTTCTGGCTAACGCCGGTTTATAAAGCTCTTAACTACTGTACCCTAAAGTACACTAACACCCATAAACTACCTATGTACCCCTAAACCGAGCTCCCCCCACATCGCCGCCACTCGATTAAAATTTTTAACCCCTAATCTGCCGACCGCCACCTACGTTATACTTATGTACCCCTAATCTGCTGCCCCTAACACCGCCGACCCCTGTATTATATCTATTAACCCCTAACTTGCCCCCCACAACGTCGCCGCAAGCTACTTAAAATAATTAACCCCTAATCTTCCGACCGCAAATCGCCGCCACCTACGTTATCCCTATGTACCCCTAATCTGCTACCCCTAACATCGCCGACCCCTATGTTATATTTATTAACCCCTAATCTGCCCCCCACAACGTCGCCGACACCTACCTACACTTATTAACCCCTAATCTGCCGACCGGAGCTCACCGCTATTCTAATAAATGGATTAAACCCTAAAGCTAAGTCTAACCCTAACACTAACACCCCCCTAAGTTAAATATAATTTTTATCTAACGAAATAAATTAACTCTTATTAAATACATGATTCCTATTTAAAGCTAAATACTTACCTGTAAAATAAATCCTAATATAGCTACAATATAAATTATAATTATATTATAGCTATTTTAGGATTAATATTTATTTTACAGGCAACTTTGTAATTATTTTAACCAGGTACAATAGCTATTAAATAGTTAAGAACTATTTAATAGTTACCTAGTTAAAATAATAACAAATTTACCTGTAAAATAAATCATAACCTAAGATATAATTAAACCTAACACTACCCTATCAATAAAATAATTAAATAAACTACCTACAATTACCTACAATTAACCTAACACTACACTATCAATAAATTAATTAAACACAATTGCTACAAATAAATAAAATTAAATAAACTATCTAAAGTACAAAAAATAAAAAAGAACTAAGTTACAGAAAATAATAAAATATTTACAAACATAATAAAAATATTACAACAATTTTAAACTAATTACACCTACTCTAAGCCCCCTAATAAAATAACAAAGCCCCCCAAAATAAAAAATTCCCTACCCTATTCTAAAATACAAATATTACAAGCTCTTTTACCTTACCAGCCCTGAACAGGGCCCTTTGCGGGGCATGCCCCAAGAATTTCAGCTCTTTTGCCTGTAAAAAAAAACATACAATACCCCCCCCCAACATTACAACCCACCACCCACATACCCCTAATCTAACCCAAACCCCCCTTAAATAAACCTAACACTACCCCCCTGATGATCTTCCTACCTTGTCTTCACCATGCCAGGTTCACCGATCCGTCCTGGCTCCAAGATCTTCATCCAACCCAAGCGTGGGCTAGACATCCACTGAAGAAGTCCAGAAGAGGGTCCAAAGTCTTCCTCCTATCCGGCAAGAAGAGGACATCCGGACCGGCAAACATCTTCTCCAAGCGGCATCTTCTATCTTCTTCCATCCGATGACGACCGGCTCCATCTTGAAGACCTCCAGCGCGGATCCATCCTCTTCTTCCGACGACTAGACGACGAATGACGGTTCCTTTAAGGGACGTCATCCAAGATGGCGTCCCTCGAATTCCGATTGGCTGATAGGATTCTATCAGCCAATCGGAATTAAGGTAGGAATTTTCTGATTGGCTGATGGAATCAGCCAATCAGAATATAGTTCAATCCGATTGGCTGATCCAATCAGCCAATCAGATTGAGCTCGCATTCTATTGGCTGTTCCGATCAGCCAATAGAATGCGAGCTCAATCTGATTGGCTGATTGGATCAGCCAATCGGATTGAACTATATTCTGATTGGCTGATTCCATCAGCCAATCAGAAAATTCCTACCTTAATTCCGATTGGCTGATAGAATCCTATCAGCCAATCGGAATTCGAGGGACGCCATCTTGGATGACGTCCCTTAAAGGAACCGTCATTCGTCGTCTAGTCGTCGGAAGAAGAGGATGGATCCGCGCTGGAGGTCTTCAAGATGGAGCCGGTCGTCATCGGATGGAAGAAGATAGAAGATGCCGCTTGGAGAAGATGTTTGCCGGTCCGGATGTCCTCTTCTTGCCGGATAGGAGGAAGACTTTGGACCCTCTTCTGGACTTCTTCAGTGGATGTCTAGCCCACGCTTGGGTTGGATGAAGATCTTGGAGCCAGGACGGATCGGTGAACCTGGCATGGTGAAGACAAGGTAGGAAGATCATCAGGGGGGTAGTGTTAGGTTTATTTAAGGGGGGTTTGGGTTAGATTAGGGGTATGTGGGTGGTGGGTTGTAATGTTGGGGGGGGGGTATTGTATGTTTTTTTTTACAGGCAAAAGAGCTGAAATTCTTGGGGCATGCCCCGCAAAGGGCCCTGTTCAGGGCTGGTAAGGTAAAAGAGCTTGTAATATTTGTATTTTAGAATAGGGTAGGGAATTTTTTATTTTGGGGGGCTTTGTTATTTTATTAGGGGGCTTAGAGTAGGTGTAATTAGTTTAAAATTGTTGTAATATTTTTATTATGTTTGTAAATATTTTATTATTTTCTGTAACTTAGTTCTTTTTTATTTTTTGTACTTTAGATAGTTTATTTAATTTTATTTATTTGTAGCAATTGTGTTTAATTAATTTATTGATAGTGTAGTGTTAGGTTAATTGTAGGTAATTGTAGGTAGTTTATTTAATTATTTTATTGATAGGGTAGTGTTAGGTTTAATTATATCTTAGGTTATGATTTATTTTACAGGTAAATTTGTTATTATTTTAACTAGGTAACTATTAAATAGTTCTTAACTATTTAATAGCTATTGTACCTGGTTAAAATAATTACAAAGTTGCCTGTAAAATAAATATTAATCCTAAAATAGCTATAATATAATTATAATTTATATTGTAGCTATATTAGGATTTATTTTACAGGTAAGTATTTAGCTTTAAATAGGAATCATTTATTTAATAAGAGTTAATTTAT